>NC_051124.1:8333640-8480824 GCF_014839805.1 Manduca sexta
AATGCAGGTGGATTTGATACACGCAAGTATGACGTCATTCCTGTAGAGCAAGTTAAAATGTTGTTTAGGTGTTAGTACCTCTATACCTCTATGGTGTTCAAAGAAAAATCAGCACGCTTGTGGCCTTCTGTGGCCATCAGAAGGGCCTTGTCTTTTATTGGAGAACCGTAAACCGTTCTAATACTGATTGAGATCATCAAGCGGTTTTAAGTGGTAAAACTCCAGCGAACTCTGTTCGTCTTAGATTTGAAGAATATCTCCCTAGGCGAATCTTCATCAGCCACATGAAGTCCAACACTGATCATAGGCCTCTCCTTACATTCCCAGACGGATCTGTCAAGCGACCTGTACCAGACGAATGCGTATCAAACACTAAATGTCACTTTAAATTAAAATATTGTGGAAAACTTATAATTTTAGTTAGGCATTTCGCTATAGAACCCATTAGAGTTACGGGAAAGACGTATGTGGTAGAGACACCGGGAGAGTCTTTTCTATACATCTCGCGCTAGTTATTTTCTAAATTGAATATTATTAATATTGATACACAACATATTTTGTTGTACTTGACCTGGCTACATATTGATATCTCATTTTCTATATTCCCACTATTTCATTCTTGTTTCATAGCTAAAACTAAGTCAACTAATAAAGCAAATAATTACTGAAGGGTGACAGTTGACTAAATAAAAACTAAACATTCCCAACGTAAATTGAATGAGTTTTGCACTCGGAAAAAATAACTTAAGCATAACGATTTACCTCATAAAATAGTTGTTTTCAATGTTTATTTTGAAGATTACAGCTAGTTAGTTGTCTTCTGCGAACTCTGCTACGTGGAACTCTTGGATATTTTATCATTTAATTCAGACCTTAGGTTCACTAGAAGACTATGATTAGCGTAGCAGCAACGTGGCCTTACTGCACCTGATAGTAAGTGGAATGTGGTCCAATAAAATGTCGACTGACGAGAGATGATTACACCTCGGCAGTCGACACAATTATGCCGGCCTGTTGGTACCGGATATACACAGGCTGATCCCGAACGCGACACACTTACGTGGGCCACTATGGCGGGTGTTACCACCTTGTGTATGGTGGTCGGTATTCATGCGGATATAAAATATATACTACCTCCAACAATATAATTAGCTATACATAATAAATACATTACATATATATAATATATATATATATATATATATATATATATATATATATATATATATATATATATATATATATATATATATATATATATATATCCCGTAAATTATTTTGCGTCCTACATGGCGTTTTTAACCGATGATGTTGCATCCGCCTGACTTGTTGCGTCCTGTATACGGACGCAAGATCGACCATATCTCAAATTCAGCCAGAGGCCATCTAAAGATCGGTACAATGCATGGGTGAAATATTGGCATGGACGTTGTTTTGTAACCGGAGTGATTTTCGCCGTATTTTCTAGTTCCGCGATATGCCGTGCGAAATTTTGAGGTCGCCCCTGTGCGGCGTATATAAATGGCGTATATTCATTACTTTGTTTAGAGACATCATGGCGATTATGTTGTTTCCTGTATATAAATAAATATTTTTATCATTTTAAGTTAGTGATTTCATTGCGTCCCACAAAATCGCATCATGCAAGGGGAAACACGGGGAAGACAGGGAGTGAGGGGGCGAAGTTAGGACGTGACGTGTAAGCAGCGTGATTTTATTTATTTATTGGCGGCCGGTACGGACGCAGAAGCGTTTTGGTAAAATTGTGCAGTGGAAGTTAAATAACAGGCAGCATGAAAAGAAGCGCAAGGATACTCAAATTAGCAAGTAAGTACCTCCACTATATTTAATTAAAAATAATTAATAGTTATAGTAATAGGTATAATATAGTATGTAGTTTCTAAATTAAAGTTATCATTTCATAGCCGCTTCATAAATAAAAGTATGAATGAATGTACTACGTAGTAGGTACCTACCGGGTAAGACACACAACACAAGTCTTGCCACTTGCAGGCAGTCGTAAGTCTACCGGTTACTGACAGCGCTCTGTGCTGTGGTACCTCATCATGGTTGTTGTGATTGATGCGGACCGTTTTTAAAAGAAGTGACTTTAAAAACTACTACCAAGCTAAAATAACATGGCCTTGGCATTCGACTCATTTTATAATTAAAAAAAAAATGTTTTATTTGTGGTGCAACGACGAAGAATAACATTAATATTATTTTAAATCATTTTGTTCTTCCTATGAAACGCAAGCACATAAAATTGCTCTTTGAATCTTCGTTTTTCTGGTGCAGTGTTTGTGAATATGCAATTTACGATCATTATCTTGACGACGAATGTCCTATTTGTTGAACAGTTTCATAGATACTTACTAACCTAAATGTACTATTAATCGATTATATCAAGTAGGTACCTACATTCGTATTTGATTTTCTATGATAATATTGTTGTATTTTTGCTTTATTATTTGGGTAATAATGTTTTAAGTTCATATAAAAGATAGATATATCCCGTCGCGGAGTTTTTTTCGTAGAACTATTCAAGAGAATCTTACTATTACTATTGTAAGATACATTATATTTGTAGAATTCGTACATATGATAATATATTTAATATTTTTGCGGCACGCGTTAAAATACCTAGTTCACAGAAGACAAAAATTTATCTTACTACATTTATTGTTATTTTGTTTTAGGAAATTGTGCAAATAAAGAAAATTCATGTGACTTATTTGATTCAACGTTACCTTCAAATCAGAAAAATAAGGTTGGTACCTACATAATATCGATATGAATTAAAATATTTTAACTACTAAGCTGAATGCCATTTTTGCACAATAGGTATAATTTATTTTTCTAATTTTACGTTTTTGTTCTCTTTTCTTACTATGTGCATGTTATACTGTTCGTGTGCAATAATAAAATCTTTCTTTCTTTCTTGTCTAACTACTCGACATGATGGGACATTACATCTTATGTCTCAGGATGACGAGTGCAGTGGAGTACCAAACATAACTTGTAATTCACGTTGTTGGATGGTATTTCTACTGTTTCTTCTGCGGTCATATCGCTTACCATCAGGCGAACGGCAAGCTCGTCTCGTCATTTAACGCAATAAAAATTAAAAATACTGTTTGATGCTTAGGACATAATATTTAACCATATATGTCTGTTCCAGGAAGAAGTATCTCTTCTAGTCCTGACGTTTCTGACACAGACTCAAATTATACACCGCCTATACAAGATGTGAGTGTACTATTTACAATTTCTAATCTTGTAACAGTTCTAGCTATAGGACTTACACTAACATTTGTGCTCGGCTTGCGCGCGCCGGACCAGTCGTTGGCTCATTCTTCAGGAGCTTTACCGATTTTCAGGATAAAAATACCCTATTTTTATTCCAGGTTATATTTTATTACAGGGTTCATTCAAATAAATCCAGTGGATTTAGTGTGATTAAGTAACAAACAGACCCACTGACTTTCGGTGGTACAGTACATACATTCGGCCTCAGTAGCACAGATCTCGAGTTCGAATCCCGGGTCGGGCAAAGTGATATTCGGTTTTTTAATTGAGTATTAGCCCGGAGTTTGAAATTTGTGCCCGATGTTTCTCAGTATAATAAGTAGCCTATGTGCCGATCGAGACTTTAAAGTGTGTGTCAAATTTCAATTAAATCCGTTCAGTAGTTTTTGAGTTTCTAGTGTATGTATTTTGTATAAATACTTGTATTTTAAGCCAATCCTTATTATTCAGGAGGTCTGGATGCTTATCTTTAAGAGCCTCGCATTCATGCCTTTTAGGTGGTTGTTTATTTTTTATATGATATTTAAAAATGAATTGCAAACTTTTTGTTCTGCAGTCCACGGTATTAGAGTCCTCTTTTTCCTTTCTTAACATGGTTAGACTCTGAAGTTATCGTTTGAAGACCAGATGGTCCTGGCTGAGGTGGTAGTAATGGTGGTGGTAAATTATTTCCGTCTGTAATATCTTGCGCGCACTTAAGCGATTCCACGTCATAATCTAAAATAAAATCATTTTCTGTCATCCCTTCATCTAATTGTTCATTTAAATCTAGTTCAATCTCATCCAGGGATTTACCTCTGAAAGCGTCTGCTTTCCCATCTTCCTTCCAAAGGATAAGGAGTTTCGATATCTTGGCAGTTTGGTAAACGTCATCCGGTAGCCGGTATGATTTTTTGTGCACGTCATTTGTATGGCCCATAAATGTAGCTAATTGCTCCATATCATTTTCAGACATACTGAATATTTGTGATAAAGTGGCCAAATCTTTTACTAAGCCTTGTAGACGAAATTGCTTTTGGGTTTTGCTCCAGATAGCCTCGCATGCCTTTCTAATACTTTGTACCCATATATGGTGTTTTCCAATCCCGGGTTACCAAATAGGAAACGGTTTGCTCTTGAACCTCCTAATTAAATAAAACTGAATTCCCCGATCAGGCTTGCCTCTAATAACAAGCCTTTAAAATTTTGTACCAGCCAACCAAGGTAAACCTTGACTTGACCCTTGAAAGGATCTCCTTTCGGACACAGTAAAAGCCCGGTAGAATCCTTCGTACTTATCAGAATCATTATCAGGTTTCAAATTGTCGTGAACTTTATTGTTTGAAGTTCTCTAATTGTTGTAAGTATATAAGCCAACACTTTAAATGATCTTTCTTTGATTGTATTTGCAGTTTCTTCGGATTTTTTTTCGAGGTATTCTTTTAGGATTTTTAAGTCATTCGCCAACGGCACTATAGTTACTTTATTCCATTTATTAGTGTTTAAATCTGATGCTGCTTGGCTGGATACATCAAATTTCCAATTTGAATCTAAAATTTGTATTAGTGTTTTTAGGTCTGCCTCTACTTCTGCAGTGTTTATATCCATGTAAGGTTCTTGTTTCTTCAATGCAAATAGAATTGCTATATTGCAGCATTGTTTAATGCTAGTGGAAATGTTCATAGCAAATGTAGGTGATTCATATCTATCTTTTCAGAGTCATATTTTCCCACAACTTTTGTGGCTGCTACAATGATGTCGTAGTTTCTTGGCCTCAGTGCGTCAAATAAATCTTTTATGGCGGGATTAATCTTTTTAATTTCTTGTAATAATTTTGCTAATTCCCTCATTTTTCGAGAAATTACATTTACAAAATGTTTTTCTCTATGGTTTTCAAGTATTGAGATCCAAAAGCACATATAAGGACATCCGATTTAGCGACAAGCGATGTTTTATCGGCTCTCATTCGAAGAAATACACTGTCTTTGAGTTTTTCATCTATTTTAAATGTCTCAATAATAGATTTTGAGTTTCGGACTGTACATTTTATTTGTTTTATCAGAATTTTTTGAGCATTTTTTCTTATGTTTCCATAAAAGCTTCTTTGAACAAAATCCCAAGCAGTTTGTAGTACATGGCTAATAGTCCGTAAATTTGTATTTTCGTATGGACTTGTTTACTTCTACTGAATTTTGAATAAAATTTCTTTTTTTCCATAGTTCCATGATAAGTTCTTTTCTTTCCCGACTATTTTTGGATTACGGTAAAAGCTTTTGTACTTCAGATTTATAAACATGATGTCTAGTTGAATGACTTGCAAACTTTAAAACTATACCTTCTCAGACAAAAACAGTTGTCTCTATCACGAATAACACGTTTGCTTTTGGATTATTGCTTTGGTATAATAATATCATCATTTATAAGTTCATCTTTTTAGGCATCATTATTAATGTCGACCGCAAAATTGTCTTCCGAAACAACATTGTTTGTTTTATATATCCTTAAGGATGCAGGTTTGGATGGATGTTTGTTAATCTTTTACACTAAAACTACTGAACGGATAGCAGTACAGGAAAATTAATAAAGTCTTCAAGCTGTCGATTTTCGTGGAGTCCCGTCACTCTCGGGAACTATAAGTATGTTTATCAGGATATCAGAATTATCCATTCAAGCTACAAATGTTTACCTTTAATATTGCAATACTTCATAGGCACAATATTAAAACTAAAATTTCATCTTTGCAGACTACTTCTGATGAATCTTGCATAGACGACGATAGGATCTTGGATAAAGCTTGCTCACTAGGTTTTGTACTTCATGCATCTACAGAATCTCAAAATCCTCAGAAAAACAACTCATTAATAGAACGTAAACCCTTATCTGACAAAAACATTGAGCAGTCTTCATATGTAAAAACTTCATTAATTAGTAATGATAGTGTTTTGAGTCACATAAGTAATTCACCCTGTGATACTTTTGCTGTGGACATAAAATTTTAAAACCTGCATCCTCACGGGCACATAAAACAAACAATGTTGTGTCGGAAGACAGATTCAGATGTCGATATTAATAATGATGCCCAAGAAGAAAACCTTACAAATGATGATATTATAATACCAAAGCAACAACCCAAAAGCAAACGTGTTATTCGTGATAGAGACTACTGTTTTTTCTGCGAAGGTTTAGTTTTAAACTTTGCAAGACATTTAACTAGACATCACGTGTATGAACCTGAAGTCCAAAAAATTTTATCGAAATCCAAAAAAAGTCAGGAGAGAAAAGAACTTATCATGGAACTACGGAAAAAAGGAAATTTTATTCAAAATTCAGTAGAGGTAACCAAGCCCATGCGGAAACACAAATTTACGGACTATTTGCCGTGTACAAACTGCTTGGGATTTTACTCAAAGAAGCTTTTATGGAAACATAAGAAAAAATGCTCAAAAAATTCTGATAAAACAAATAAAAATGTACAGTCCGAAGCTCAAAATCTATTATTGAGACATTTAAAAATAGATGAAAAACTCAAAGACAGTGTATTTCTTCGAATGAGAGCCGATAAAACATCGCTTGTCGCTAAATCGGATGTCCTTATATGTGCTTTTGGATCTCAATACTTGAAAACCCATAGAGAAAAACATTTTGTAAATGTAATTTCTCGAAAAATGAGGGAATTAGCAAAATTATTACAAGAAATTAAAAAGATTAATCCCGCCATAAAAGATTTATTTGACGCACTGAGGCCGAAAAACTACGACATCATTGTAGCAGCCACAAAAGTTGTGGGAAAATATGACTCTGAAAAAGATAGATATGAATCACCTACATTTGCTATGAACATTTCCACTAGCATTAAACAATGCTGCAATATAGCAATTCTATTTGCATTGAAGAAACAAGGACCTTACATGGATATAAACACTGCAGAAGTAGAGGCAGACCTAAAAACACTAATACAAATTTTAGATTCAAATTGGAAATTTGATGTATCCAGCCAAGCAGCATCAGATTTAAACACTAATAAATGGAATAAAGTAACTATAGTGCCGTTGGCGAATGACTTAAAAATCCTAAAAGAATACCTCGAAAAAAAATCCGAAGAAGCTGCCAATAAAATCAAAGAAGGTTCATTTAACGTTTCGACTTATACACAATTATTAGAGACTGTATATTGCAGGGTTTTGCTACTTAACAGGCGCAGGCCTGGAGAACTTCAAAGAATTAAAGTTCACGACTATTTGGAATCAGATAATGATTCTGATAAGTACGAAGAATTCGACCGGGCTCTTACTGTGTCGGAAAGGGTCTTAGTACAAAAATTTAAAAGACTAGTCATTAGAGGAAAGCGTGGTCGGGGAGTTCCTGTTTTATTTAATAAGGAGGTTCAAGAGGACATTAAATTACTGCTCTCGAAGAGAAACATATTTGTTTCTACATCAAACCGATTTCTATTTGGTAACCCGGGATTTGAAAACACCATATATGGGTATAAAGTATTAGAAAGGCATGCGAGGCTATCTGGAGCAAAAAACCCAAAAGCAATTTCGTCTACAAGGCTTAGAAAACATTTGGCCACTTTATCACAAATATTCAGTATGTCTGAAAATGATATGGAGCAATTAGCTACATTTATGGGCCATACAAATGACGTGCACAAAAAATCATACCGGCTACCGGATGACGTTTACCAAACTGCCAAGATATCGAAACTCCTTATCCTTATGGAAGATGGGAAAGCAGACGCTTTCAGAGGTAAATCCTGGATGAGATTGAACTAGATTTAAATGAACAATTAGATGAAGGGATGACAGAAAATGATTTTTATTTTAGATTATGACGTGGAATCGCTTAAGTGCGCGCAAGATATTACAGACGGAAATAATTTACCACCACCATTACTACCACCTCAGCCAGGACCATCTGGTCTTCAAACGATAACTTCAGAGTCTAACCATGTTAAGAAAGGGAAAAAGAGGACTCTAATACCGTGGACTGCAGAACAAAAAAGTTTGCAATTCATTTTTAAATATCATATAAAAAATAAACAACCACCTAAAAGGCATGAATGCGAGGCTCTTAAAGATAAGCATCCAGACCTCCTGAATAATAAGGATTGGCTTAAAATAAAAGTATTTATACAAAATACTCTACACTAAGAAATGATACTTCCAAAATTTGCTTTTAGGTTCAGTTCCTAAAAAAATATCGTTTTTGTTTTCTTTCATTGTATGAAACAAATACTCATTTACAGTATTGAATAATTATCATTTAACCCTGGTAACGTCTAGGGGTATGTTTAAGCTTTTAATTGTTTTCTTTTTGCATTTTTATTTCACCTTCTTTTAACTTAAAATACATTGTGTGAATATCTTTTTATAATTAATATTTATCTTAATTACTGATTCAAGCTATATGGTATTTCGAGTAATAATTAATATAATAATAAAACTACATACTTTTCTTTTCTTTTTTGCCAATTAACTCATTTTAATTCATATTAAATAACGAATAGGCAACCATAAATTAAGAACGATTGAACAACTGATATATTTAATCTAAGCAAATGAATGTAATCTAACGAAATAAATCACATAGTATTGAAAACTTGTACAACGCTAATTTAGGTATCTTGCTAAACATACTAAAAGTCCCCTAGAGTAACGGGGAAGTCCACAAGACTACACGATTTATTTGGTAATTTTTCAGCAAAATTTTCCTAGGCTATAATGCGTTAGAGACAGCAGATTGAGATTGATTTAATTGAGGCATAGTCTAACTATAGGCCTTTTATTAATCTTATGTAACATTTACTGGTTGACATTTTTCCTATATATATTATACGTCTTTGGTTTGGTTTCAAGAATATGCCAAATTAAATCAATAATACATAACTACATAATTATGTTGTATAACTGATTTTTCAAATGTAGTTGATTTTACTTGTTATTTCTGTAATTGATATGGTTACTAGTGTAATTCATATTATATCTTTAATCTCCTAACAATAATTAGAGCACGCAAAGTAGCCACTATGTGTAATTAAAAAGTAGGTGATAAAAATAAAGGCTTTGTATCTCACGACTGATTAATTACTTTTAGTACTTAAATATTCTATAATAAACATCAGCATCATTTATGTTCAAGCAATATGTTTTGTTTTTCAAATACATATTAAAGGTAGATGAATAAATAAGAGTAGTTTTTTATTGATTTATTAGATTTTGTATTGATATGTTTAATATTGTTCATGTTACTTATTTTATAAGCGTTTTATTATATAATAGTGCGTACATTTAAAAGTTAATTCAATTAAAGCCAATGCCAAAGTAAACTTTACTCTAAATTGATAGTTCTTTAAAAACTGCAGTCTCCTCCATATAAAATTAATTTAGATTAGATTTTTTTGTGTAACTGATTTGTCCGATATTTTAATTGTATGACTATGGTGTTAACACTGTACCTACTTAATTAAATAAAAATAAAGCATATATAAAGCAATACTATCGAAACTATTCTTTTATTTTGTGTTTCAGTTAAATTTAGAAGAACGACACTCAAATAATATTCTTGTACGTTTTATTTTATTTTATATACTATGTATAATAGGTATAAACAACCTATAATAATATTATAAAGTGAAAGACGTCGTTTGCTTGCTTTGTTTCTTTTTTAGTCCTGACGGGAAAAGGGGGGTGTTATGAGTTTAGGGTGTGTACCTGTGTATCTGTATGTCGGTCTGCGACACACAAATGCGGACGCTACAAATGAGAGGACCAATTTTGATGTGTTTTTTTGTTGTTTGAAAGTAATCGAGATGGTTCTCAGCTATCTTATCCATTAAGGAGTTTGAAGATAATCAGCTCATTACCTACTTCAATAGGCCTGATTGATTTGAAATTTTGGTGTACTTATTACATCGGTGGTATTTTTGATCATGATCTAACGCTGCAACATCAAGTATTGGGTGGTATACCCAACTCCTCAGCAACTTACAGCAGATATACCTTGTTTGGGTTCATGAGAATGGTCTCAATGGGTAGGTTTTAGTAAAGGTGATTGATCGAGGCACATAATGGAGCAAATAGTAATCTACAAAGATTGAAAATACAAATTAAATAAAACAAGTAAGTCAGCCCCGAGACAAAAAACCTCTAATAGACAAAAATAAAATGTGGGAGACCAAACCTTGGACCGAGGGGATGAACATACTTCTTAGGCAGTCTTTCTAAAACAATTCATTCTTTGCGAAGGTATTTTTATAACATGAAATTAATCCTTATCCAAATTAATACGTTAGACATTACAAGTATTTAATTTAGAACTTAATTGGTCGTTACACCATTTGATTTCAAGTATTTTTTAAGAATATTCATAGTTTTAAAATAACATCGTAATAATAAGTTAATGAACGGAATAACGGATAACGAATTAATATGCAACGAATATAGGAAAGTAACAAATATATAAGAAATCGATATACATTTAATTTAAGTTGATAGGAACCTCAAAACCATGCTTAAACATATACAGAAATTATTTAGAACCACTATACACGTCAACTAAATAAAAGGAAACTGATATGCAAGTGGATGATAAATGATGTGGAATAAGCACAAGAATGTATATGGTATCGATATATCTATAAGTTTAGGAAGAAGCAGCAAACTCATAACAATCTATCGAAAACATACAGAAAAAATATTCGATACTAATATAACTGCAAACATAAAAGGAAGTAATTTTATTAATAGAATGCATAGAATGAATACAGGAAAGTATACGGAACCGTTATATCTATACGTTTAGACTGATGTAGGTAAAGCGATGAAATGCATTCAATACATACAAAAATATACAATGTGTGACATGATTGCCGTCAAGAACGGATGCAAAACCAGTGGGAAATTTTCTTAAATTGAATATCTTCATTTCGTGTTTAAACAAAATTTCTTGTCGACAATAGAATACATATGACAGCAATGCTACTATATTCGCACGATTAACGACTGAAATCCCATTGATAGTGGTAGACGTCACAGGATTCGACTATGAAAAGACGCAAGAAGTCCTCAGCGATTTATATATATATATATATATATATATATATATATATATATATATATATATATATGTGTATATATATATATATATGCTGTAAAATAGTTTACAGTTTCGACTATGATCCTAAACTACAGCTGTGCTTGTCTTATCCATTTCTAGACCTTCAGTTAGTGCCAAGTTTCTTGGACCAATTTATTGTCCTTAATATTTATTGCTTAAATGTTTGTTACATACAATGTATACATATCGTTGAATATTTCGCGATCCCAATATTGGTAAATTGGCTTTAAAAATATTAATCGTCGCCGTTTATTTTTAATATGGATTTATACGCTGTATAAAAATCTTGTTTTTGAGAGAAAAGAATAAGTAAATAAAAGATAATTAGTACATTTATATATTACCATGTGGGTCAAAATTATATGTATTATTTCAATGTAAACTTGAATGGCTGAATCAATTAAACTGTCTTCATTTGACCATGAGAAAAAAACTTCGAAATTACAACCCGCGCTATTGTAATTATTACCAATACATTGTTTTCGTATGGCGCTCGCTTTTTGCGAAAAGTTCATTTAATTACATAATGACATATTCAACAATACATATTTAACAGATTTGTGAAACAAGATTCTCTGTAATGGATTTCAAAGAAAGATAAATTGCCTTGTTTTCCTCTTGCGAAAATTTTATGCGCTTCATTAAGGATTTTTTGTTTTTTGCTGCCTTGATGACCTTTTTGAAAAGGCAGTGTACCTCATAAAAGTATAACGGAAAAATCTCGTGAATTCCTTTTTATAATACAATCAATATCTTATTTAATTAATTTGTCATCAATAGCTCACCATCAGACATTTCATCATTAACTTTATCAATATCGAATAATGCCTGATCAAAATTGCCGCCACATATTATTTAATCACACCTCTAGATGTTAAAAATTAAAAGCTTTTAAAGATTTAAGGTGTAAACATGTTATTAACACCACGCCCCCTCCAGTGCCCGCTGCTCCGCAGGCACCTCGGAATGAAGCCTGTCAGTCAAAACTCAGGACCTTTCTTGGAAATTAATAATTGCTTATGACACGTTTTTAATGCATTTTTATTATTGACATTGTCATTAAACATGGTAAATATTGTTCATATTACAGTTACATTTTAATGCGAAGTGTTGATGAAAATTGGAGCTATAAAACATGATACAATGTATATCTCGTTTCTGTTGGTAATTGTATGTAGAATTTTTTCGTCAAGGTGGTAGTAAGTAGAACTAATCAATGGCGACTGCTTCAGTGACGTAGTTGTATTACGGTACGACTGCAGTGCTAAGGTCTCGGGTTCGATCCTCGGGTCGGGCAGTGATATTGGGTTCCTCGCAGTATCAGCCCGGAGTCTGGGATTTGTGCCTGATATGGCGATGGGCTTGACCTTATCACATCATGGGACAGAATACGCACGGCGCGGCGCAACGTTGGTGCGCCTGTTGCGCTTCTGCCTACCCCTTTGGCCATACAGGGCCCGAGTGTGTGTACTAATCAATATAAACCAGTAATAATAAACACGACATCTAATTTTATAGCAATAACAGAACATGTTAAACATAAATGTTTGGTTACAATCGTATAAATTGTCGTTAAGTGTTAACCTATTGTTTATAGTTACAATAAAATGTACAGGTACACCCTCTGATTAAGTTCTTGTGGAATATTGAATTATTGTTATACGCGCGCTTGTCTCGAGTTTGCTGTTTAAGAGTGGTATTTAAGCACATGATTACCTTATTATTTATTTCAAATTTTAGTAACATGTAGAGTAAATGTCATGTTTTTTATAAAGCATTGTATTCCGTTATAAACTACTCGTTTTGATATATGTACCTAATTGAAATATAATGAGTTTATTTTTTTAGTATATAAAATATGTAAAAATATATTCTTTCTTACGTATGTAAAATAATTTTATAGACATATGCAAATGATAATCAAACCAAAATTATGATAATGATATGGTTGTACAAATTTTGCAGCAGCTACCTTGGTAGCCATTAGCGTCTGAATAATTCATCATCTATAATACTTACCAAATACTATATCCGTATTTTCGCTGCGTTTTATCAACGGAAGTGTTTTTACATCTCCATTAGCACGTGATTCGGAAGTTATGATTTTGATACTTTTTGCTGTTTATTGAAAGATTCTAGGAAGTTGACAAAAAACATTACAATGTAATTTGTATTGGACAATTTTATATTTGCTCTAAAAACTGCTCATTCTATTTTATAGTCGTACGTTTCAAGCGGAATGACTGACGTAATGGAGGTCATTCGTTTTTATTTATTTGAACAATGTATCTTAAAATCAACATTGTGAGTTTTAGTTGTTACTTATATAAAATTAGATTAATTTTAAAAGTCTTAAGCTCTAGTGGTAGCGTTCCTGAATAATGTACTGTGAGATTTCCGAGTTCGTTTTCCAAATCAAGTAACAAAACTCAAACCTAAGTGTACACTTTCTATTTTAAAAAGTTAAGTAAAGTCGTGAAATAACGACCAAGCTCCTTAAATAAAGATTAAAAAAAAGGATGCCCAGAATACTACAAAATAAGGCACATATATAGAATGCAATACTAGCTGACCTACTTAATATAAAAACAGATGTATAATATACAGGAAGTGCGTGAAATATGACATCACGTAAATTCCGTGTGTTATTTGACAAGTTGAGATTGATCTGATTAAAATGCAATATTGATTGTACGCTTTGTTCAATGCCGAACGGCTCGATG
This sequence comes from Manduca sexta, assembly GCF_014839805.1. Taxonomy (NCBI): domain Eukaryota; kingdom Metazoa; phylum Arthropoda; class Insecta; order Lepidoptera; family Sphingidae; genus Manduca; species Manduca sexta. The sequence goes on from NC_051124.1 coordinate 8,347,773, forward strand.
TACAACGCATTTACAGTGTTATGATAAATGAATTATTGAACACCTGTATCTCGCTACTACGAATGATCTTTAGAATGAGTTGAGTAACATAAGCCCATACTTTATTGTATTGGGATCATGTTGAAACAACAATATTTGAACGAATAAAAGTGGTGATGTCGTTTTTTTTTAAATAATTAATAAAGTAATATAATTAACTTACTGAAAAACGACTAAGTCGCAACTCGGAGTCAGGAAGTTGGGAGTGTGATACCCTTGTGTCTGGGAAAGCATGGAAAGCTGTTGTTCCTGCGTCTGTTCTCTCTCCGCTCATGTCGGATTGCCGTCTCAACGTAGTACTTCGAGTACGAAGGAACAGAGAGTGAACCTGTGTATTGCGCACACCCTTGTGCACTATAATATCTCTTGCGTACCTAGGTGATATCAAGGTCGTTGCGACCGGCCGCCTTGGCCGAAAATCGGCTAGGGGGGATTTACAATTCATTAATGCTTTAAGTATTTATGTTAAAAATAAACGCTAAACCTCTTGGCTGACCCATATCCTCCACTAAGATGTATGAAGGTTCTCAGAGTCCATCTTGAATCCCATTCCGTGTTACGTAATTTTCGGCAACGCAAAGACTTCTCTGATATTGCGATTATTCATTGACAGTTATGGTGATCACTTACCACCGACAACTCCGTTGACTCATTTATTAGCCATCAAAAATAATATTAATGTACACACTTTGTTTCTCAGATAATGAATTATACCGAATTAATATGTTCCGTCGAAAGCATTTGTGATTTATATTTCAATCACAGACAATTTAAATGGTCATGACTATTTGCCTTATTTTGCTGGTGGTAGGATATATTTTACATCCGCCCGGATAGCGACCACCGTACAAGGTGTTAAATCCTGCCATAGCGGCCTACGTAAGTGTGTCGTTTACCCGGATTAGCCTGTGTATATCCGGTTCCAACAAGCCGGCATAATAGTGGCGACTGCCAAGGAGTAATCAGCTCTCATCAGTGGATATTCAATTAAACCCCACTTCACTTACCACCAGGTGCAGTGGGGTCATTTTGCAAGTAGAAAAACAAAATTAAAATGTTCCATCAAATGAATTTGTGATTTATATTTTGATGTGGATATCACAGACAAGTTAAATGGTCACGAACATTTGCATTTGTCGATACTGCACTATTGTAAGCCCATTGTGTTACTATTGACGTTTGTCCTAAATAAGAATGATAAATGTATTTAAACCCTGACGCACACGCTGGCTGCAACCGGAGAACTGATTTGACACAGTTCTATCGCCTCATTACATTTACATTGGATCTGAACATTGATCTTTCTATATTTCTTAGATTGATTGTGGAAGGTTAATTTGTGGTTTGTTTAAATAGTATCAATACTATGACAGCGTATTGAGTTCATATGGATGTTTACAACGGATTTACAAAAGAGTTTGGGAAACGTACACGTTCTGAATTGGTTATTGCAATCTGTTACTAAATCATCAGTCTGTCATGAGTTAAAATTTAGAAAATAACATCATAGTTCCATTAGTAAATGGTTTACGAGATATCTTGAAATAACCTCACTTTTCTCACTACTTATTCCACTGTCTTAAAAATTTCTCCAAGAGTAAATGTGACTCCATGTTACTGGTCAAAAATACAAGTAAATTCGCAATATAAGATTTAACACGGAAAACGTAATACATCAATCCAAAAGCTCTTTGATAAATTGTGAAATTCGCGGAGATAGCCAACAGAAATGCTGCAAACGTTAATTTAAAAGAATTACGGTATTCAGTCAGTTCAATTTGGACCGATCTGAAATGAACTGACATTTGTGAATTTAAATCGCAAGAATGCTTGACTTTATCAAGTGAAAACGTGTGTCTGCCAATGGATTTTTCTTTTCGTATATCGTACGAATTTCGCCCATACCATCTGTTGATGGAGGTTCCCACACGCAGTTGCACTTAATGTTTTCTTTTATATACTTTTTCATTTAAATCGATTATATTTTTGTAACAATGCTGTAATTTTCGCATCAGTAATTTGTTGTTAAATCAATTTCATCGTGGTCGGCTTTTATATTTATTTTGAACACGTACAAAGTTAAGTAAGTAATATAATGAAGCTAATTTAAAAACACATATTTTTAATACCTATGCATTATTTAATAAATCGAGTCTTTAAGAAACATGTGTAAAACAAATATTTATTTTCTGCGCGTTTCATAAGAAGCAATTTATCTTCTGCAACTATAAACAATAGGACTAATCGTTTGTCATATTCATGAAAGATGGTAAACGTATTTGCATTATCTTAAACCAATTACAAAGATAAAAACAACTTATTAGTCACAATGGACTTAAAATCACCAATAACTGCTATCACATGTCACAACAGTTTTTCAATAAACAACATTGGAAGTACGATGGGATTGGATTCGCAAAGCCTGTTCGCCTTTAATATTAAATAAACGAGGCGATAAACATCGTATTGTGTGTTATTTACGATTACACAACACACACCTGTTGACCAGACAGATCGCAATTAACTCGATCTGTTGATACTAAAACTGAAATAGATACTAATATTATAGAAGTAGAAACTCCAAGGTTTAGTTTGTAAAGAACTTTTAGAGTTACCTTTGGCATCTTCCAATATCTTTGTATGTTCATTACTCACTGTTATTTGTTAATCATCGCTTACATCTAAAGACAGATGGATCTGATTATTCTCGCACAAATTTTTGCCTTAGCCTATCACAATTCTTAGCCAAATAATTAATAACCATTAATTCTTCTATTAATATATGAACTAAAATAGACTTGACGTATTAGATTCTAGTAATTACAAATATAGTTAATTTCATAGTTACAAGTTTTTTAAGTAAACGGCTTTATACATGTAATAAATTGGTATTATTTCTATAACTTGGAAACATAGTATAAATTTTGGGAAACTTTGTCACAGTAAAATTATAAGTTCCTGTGTGAATAAATTTCGTTCTTCTGTCTCATTAAAGTAAATTTCGATTTGTATACAGGTGTAAGTGTTAGCCGCTCGACCTGGATTCCAGTCTAAAGTCGCTACATACCTAAACCTGTTTCAATTACTTAATGACACATCTCACTGCGGAAGTCCCTTATTCAGACGTGGACACGATGCCCGATAGTAGACACGAGACGGTTTTGAAATAAAAATACGTCAACATACTGATTCGAACGTCAAATACGAATTTTATATCGTTTCTTGATTTGAATACGTTGACGACGTTATCATTGTAAATTCAGTTGCATTTAAAAAAATATCAAACACCCGTTTTTGAAAAATTTAAATTTTTCTTCAAGTTTATATATTTTTATTGCCATATTAGTTACTCTGTTGTTATTAAAAGATTTTTTTTACATCTTTCGTATTTCCTGCTCGAACTTTGACAATTGTGTTTATCTCACGCTGTGGAAACAATAACACAAATTAAAGTCCTCAAGTCCGACAATAAAGATCAATTATTCTTAATTCTAAATAAACGCGATTTCACTAAATGCCGCGACAGACAATGCTCTGGCGCTTCGTCTCGTAAATCACGTAATTGTTCATGTGACAACCCTTGAGTCACACGGAATTGGATTTAATTGAACAGTGGACTAAAAATAGTACGCTGATAGGGTTGTTACAATGTTATTAATTTATTCCGTAGGTCTATATTTCTACTGGTAGATCAATTACCAAACAACAAAGCGTTTTTAATGTCCCACTTTATTATGCTTCAGTAGCATAATGCTAGCAAAAACCTGGAGATCCCAAATGTTATATTAGTTTCTGTTTTTAACGTAATTTTAAACTTAATTATTGAGTTTAATAAGTCATTATAATGTTATTTTTGTATGAAAACTGAAGACTTGTCGTATTTTTTATTTAATATAATTTTTCTTACACCATAATTTATCTGTTCTTCAAAGAATGAAACATAGGAATATTTTGCGGCACTATTTGGTAGTTACTTTTCTAACAATATCGGCTCGACGTGCGAGATAAGTGTAATCACGTTAAATGATATTTCTGATAGATCTATCTTGATTAGCATAAGTTACTATGACGTCTGTCCATTATGTCATGAATGAATTTTAGTTTGATTTCATATCTTGTTGAAATAAGTTGATAATTTAGTATTCCGGCAATTGCTAAACATTCAATGAATCTTTTCCATCATAACGTGTATATTTTAAAGTGTCCTATAAAATAATGGAAAATGTGTTGGACAAATTGAATATAAGTAAAACTGGAAATCTGGCTACGATGTAAGGTAAGCCCTATAAATGTGTTTTCGATCAGATCGTCATTTCCTTTCTTTATGGCATCAAACCTTAGATACTGCCGATATCCTTTAAAATGTTGTATATTCAGAAAGTTATTATTCCTTCATACCTTTATATTTAGTTTTTATTACAATCTTATTTCGGTGTCATTTTTATCTGATCTATATTTGAGTCAGTTTCGGTACGTAGGATCGATTGGTGGCTTTTTCAGTTTTAGTAATAATAATAACAGCCCTATTTTTTATACTATCCCACTGCTGGGCAAGGGTCTCCTCTACTACTGAGGGGTTACGCTTTACTCCTACTCGCTGGCCTCGACTGGTTGCAGATGGGCAGACTTCACATACGCAAATTTTTTTTATAAAGGTCTTCTCAGGTATGCAGGTTTTCTCAAGACGTTTTCTTTCACCGTTAAAACAAGTGGCAATTCTTAAAGAATACACACATAACTTAGAAATGTTAAAGTTGTTTGCCTTAGGTTTTGAACCGGCGGATATTAGTTTCCACAGTCCGTTCCACTCCCAACTAAGCTATTGCAGCTTCTCAGCTTTGCTTTCACGTAATTCTCGATTTTTAAATGCATTACTGATAATTTTATCATCTTCTTTGATACGTACATAGTGTGTTTTTAATACTGCAATACATCAATTAGTACCAACCGGAGTTCACCTGTTGCCTTTAATTAAAAACAACGTTTGTTTCTCAACATAACAGGTTCGAATTTAAATGTCATTAAGGATGTAATAAAATGATTCAGCGAGGTGTTCATTCATTGTGTCAGTTGTCACTATGAAGTTTGTTTATTGCGTGAAATGTAATAACCACAAATCACGATGGTATTTCTGAAATAGACTGAACTAATCAGAATCAACATTGCGTAAGACAAGTATGTGTAAAACACGCATATTTATTTACCGATTTTATGTAATAATTTATTTGTAAAGAGTTATTAAACGTATATTATATTTTATGTTTGTAATCATTTTCTTGATTTCACTTTGATTCAAATCGTTTAAATTTTGCACCAATAGCTTCCTACCTACCTACCTATCATTTCCTTTGCCATTATTTTGGAGTTCTGTTTGAAAGCTGTAAGCGGTTATGTTAAGCTGATATTCCCCCTTAAGCCTTTAATAATTGATCATGATGTATATGAGAAACTAAAAACAATACATGATTTTCTAACTGTAATTAATTGTCGTGTCACAAGTTAGCTGATTGCTCAGAAATTATTGCATACCTAGTAACCGCGACTTCACACGATTCAAATAATATATTAGATTTACCTAGGACAATCTAGGTACCTACTACAAACTAAGTTATACTGTGTTTTTTATAATCAAATCGAACTTATCGTAATTTCTGTAAAAAAAATTGAGTGCTAATAATCTATAAATTCTACTAAATAAAGCATTGTATATACACATCACGCATTTATCCCCGAAGGGTTATGCAGAGGCGTAACCAGGGTAACCACTTTTCGCCAAGTGTGTTCCGTCCCATGATGTGATAGGGGGCGAACCTAATACCATATCGGGCACAAATTCCAGACAGCAGGCTGATACTCAGCAGAAAATCCCAAATATCACATTGCCTAACCCGGCATTCGAAACCAGGACCACAGAACGCTATATATAAAAAAAATTTAAACACGTTATTATTAATAATTAAGCGCATGAACTATGGTTTAACAACCCTACGTAACGTAAGAAGCCCGATATCATATAACGTAGAAAATACAACGATAATTAAATACTTGAAACAACTTGCTAATAAACTTTCAACTACGCAGCATGAAAAATGAGTCAGAAAGCGAATTGCCGCCAGTAATTATACGTGCTTTATATGAAAATGATTTATGTTTAGATTTTAAACGTAAACTTGCAAGTTGTATTTACGAACACGTTTTATATCGTTCGTTTGGAGGAAGTCAATTATGAATGTCAAAATGTAATTTCGTATTGCCGATTATATTGATTGACTACATTTTGAAGAGTATTTAGCGACCTATCCTACTCTTGCGGAGTTGATTGTTAATTAAGATTTTGCTGATACATACTTTTTCAATTTTAAGTTTATTTTACAGTGACATAAGAAAATTTTCCAGCCATGTTACTTCATTCAACTTTATTTATTTATCAATTATGTATTACAAAAGCTTATAGTGGAGAGTACCAAGACGTTTAAGTGAAAAAAAGAAATAGACAAAATAAAACAAAACAAGGAATAAAAATTATCAATAACAAAAAACAATTGCATTCTAGATTATAGAAACTGCTTATTTAAATAAAAAAATCTTCAACCATTGCGTTTTTAAATATTAATTAAGTCGTAACATTTAAAAGATGGTCATTATTGTCTAGTCACATCCCACACACTGTACGTGCATACATTTTTTTTAATTCGCCTGATATAGATTCAGATGACTGAAACGCGGAAATTAAAACACGTTATTCTATTTTCATCTCAGTTATTATTGGCTTTTATTGTGATTTTACCAAAAATATGATAAATATATTAATTGCATATGGTTTTGAATCAAGAAACTGCTTAATATTATGGGTCTATTATTTATGTTAAATTTATGCAAATATAAATGTTTCGCTATATTACTTCAATAATTAATTTGTTGATAATATAACACTGTTTAAACATTTATAGAGACTTTGTAATTTATTCATAATTGTAAATATTAATTGCTGTCGTAATAGTGCGTTTCAAGTGTTAAATAATTTCATATAAATTATCATATTAATGTATTAATGTTATTTTTCATTTAATTACCATAATGGCAGGGAAAAACGTATGCAGAGTTGAGTGTTTTTTTATTATCTCTTTCATGGGTATTTTAGCTTTTACGTATAATACTAATACCAATCTATGTAACCTGAAGAGTTTGTTTGTTTCTTTAAATGCGTTGATCTCAAGAACTACTAAACGGATTTTGTTTTTTTTTTTCTCTAATAGGAAGCCATATTACTCGTGAGTGCTATAGGCTATTATCCGGGAACATGTAAAGCGGGATTTTCATTCCAGTTTTTTCTTCATGCGGGCGGAGCCGCGAACAAAAACTAGTTACATATATAGATGTCATAGGAAATTTAACAATAAAACCAAAAACAACCCTTTCATATTATTATTATTTTTTAATTAGTCTCGAAATTTAAAAAAAAATAATCTTGATCGATGTCACGTGTAAAGATGCAAAGATAATTGTTTTTCAAAATGTCAATCGGGGTTATATTTTCGGTGTTCGTTAAAATTTTAGCAGGTTTGTAAATACTTCATTTTGGCGCGGGATGTTGAAAACGAGTTTTGATATGTTAAAGGGTGCTTACATAAAAGGTCCATCGCCATTAATGTAATTCTTGTACCTTCCTAAAACCCTTTTCGGAAACATAAAAACGTCTATATGCGTTTTCTTAGTTGGTTTAGGAATATTCTTTTTCCTTATTTAAAGTCCAAGTTAGTTAATGTAAAATATTATCTTCCCGGGCTTTATTAGATATCTTTAATTAAAAGTGGATTTTCCTGACTTTACATACGATGCTACAAGGCAAGCAATTCATCTAATGGTCAGTGGCGTAGAGTGGATTCTTGCTGCCCGGAGCGTGAGCAAAGTTTGCCGTTTCAAGGCATTGGTGGAGGTTTATATCACGTGTACCAAACACTAAAACAGCTTACACCTTTTTATCACGTAATCCAGCAAAGAAGTCATTAGTCTAAACGTGAACGTTACTAGAGGAATACTATTGAGATCTAAAGGATTTCTGGTGTATTGACCGAAGATCTAACTTATATTAGTTTCTGGTGGTTTAACAAGACATTTCTGCTGGTTCTATAAAAAGAGTTTGGCAACATTCTAGCTACGCTGTGGATCGACCACATCTTAGTAGAATATTTTACAGATTTTCTTGTCATGGCACCATGTTTATGCTTCGCCATATCTTTTCAGTACACCCTGTGCAAGCGATCGCAAAAGACGACGTTGAAGGGCGTATCAACGTTAGATAATCTAGACACGGTCCTTTGTGGCCGTGACTGATGTGACATTTCGTGCATACTCACGACGTGGGCCGATTGTGTGCTTATGAGCTGCCCTTTATTCAGACTATACACCCACCGGAGCACGCATTCAGAACGCCCACTGTACTGGTATCTGGTTTATTAATATTACATTAGTCTGGTTATGCCGTCTGTATATTTGAATCGGGGAAAGTTTCGAAGAATTTTTTTGATTGACAATCGTGCCAGTGATTTTCGGTTTGATAGCGTAGATAGGTCCCGATTTGCATCGTCTTTATTTATATGTACACGTGGTGTAAATTACGTGATGATTAATACATTATATAGTTAAATAAACAGTCTACTATTTCTTACTTCTTAGCCACGCACTGCGATTGTTCCATGTAAAAATATTCTTGGGTTTCCCCGAGTAAGTAAGTATTTAATCGTATTTTTCAAATAAGCTACATAGAAAGAGAATTATACCATGAAACCGCTTGGGGTTTTTTTACTAGGTGTAGTCGATACACATTCCATTATATAAAAGACTTGTATGGCTATTGTGACCCATCCGTCCATTAACTCGCTTTGGGACCCAGTCAAACTTACTAAAGAGAGGGACAGGTCATTGTGATGCTATGAAATGAATGATTTATAAATTCCATTAACTATAACACTAGGGAAATTTTATAATTACTCTTGATTATTTACGCTCTCATTTCGATACTGTTTCGTTGAAAGTGCAATAAACTGCAAATTATATTTTCCACCTTGTTAGGTTCTAAATTAAACAATAAAATTCCAAATGTTTACTTTCCCGTCACAGAAATAGTTTTGTTATTATTGGCATTCTGTCCCTCATTTGCCGATTTCCTTTTCATGTTTATTCAGTTGCCACTTTTCGCTTTGTTTCTAAATGTTATATTTACAAAATTTTATAATTGTGCTGCTCGACTCATTTCTGTTTTCATAGAATCGCATTTCCTCATTTAAGAATTTTATAGTATTCACACTTCACACCGCTATATTATTATCTTTAATTTATTCCGCGTTGAGCGATGTGTGAGTTAGTGATAAGATCACTGATTCTTTGAATATGTACCGTGATGAATAATCTAAGTTGTGTATTATCAAAACATGTGTAAAGTTCTGGTGCAGCAGATTTCCATGTGAACGAACGGAAAGTTTGTTTCGCATCACGTGCATTATATCGTAAACAACCATTAGTTTTGAGGCCGTCACCGCAACGTTTTCCAACTCACTATCAAAGGCAATTAACGACTCGCCGAGCTCACTATCTCATAATATATGTGTTTTAAATTTAAATTGCTATTTTCCATTTCAACTCTTTCAGCTGTATCAATGGAGTTATCTACGGCTCTTGTCAAGAAGTAGTTGAAAAGTGATTAGATATAGATACAGCGGTCATGTGGCAACTTTATCGTAAACGTATCAGGTGATCACACATCGAAGGTTGCCAAGTAGAAAGAGTTATCTGCCATAAAGCAAGTTTACAGCAGAACGAGTAAAAAGGATATAAGTGTATTTTTTATTTGTCAGGAAATATTTTTATTAATTTTATCACTATGTGTTTCTGATCTTAGTAATTTATTTTGTTAGTATAGATATTAGTTTTATTTTAAGAGATTTTACAGTAGTTCCTTTCCACATCGTATTTTAAATCAAGCTAAGTGAATCAACTATCTACAAAAATAATGAGATAGCTTTTTCTACATTGCACTTTTACGCTGTAATGCGTAAGTGAACTGGTAGATGACTTTTTGTGCGTGAACGTTATTTGATTGCATTCACTGCGTGTAATTTATAAAAAAATACATATGTATATAGTTAGATTTATGGCCGTACTAAAATTACTAAATATAAGGCGGAATTTTCCAAAAAAAGAAAACGTCATTTAGTAAAACGTTGTTTTTATTTTATTAGGTTTTCCAGCAGACTTAACACTACGATTACAATAATTTAAGTATTATAACTTATAGCTATAATGTAAGCCAAAGTTAGGAAAACTCAACATGTATATAATTGTTTCTTTAATACAATAATGCAATATAAAGACAACCAGGAATTTGTGACTTTATTTACTTTGCACCCGTCGAAATCTCTCGTGAAGTGACAAACAGATATACCATACGTATCGCATTGGTAAATTGGCCGGAGATAAGGCGGCTATTGTAAAATCACTTCAGAAGAAGTGCGTCAAAATAACTTGATAAGTACAACCAGGTTAGATATTCCTTTGATCTTGATCTTTTTGGAGACCGTCTGCTATTGCGAAAGCGTATTTGTCGTGGAATAATATTTGTAAATAAATATATTTTATTTAAAATTATTCGCACATATTAAGTTAGTTACCTTGTACTTCAATGATACATAATTTATGATAATGATATCGTAGGTTATGTTGCTTGGAGGCCCCCGTGGCCCGTAGGTATGTTATTTCACGCAAACATAATTATTTAGATATAAGTGTTTAGTTATTGGTATTAAAACAAAAAATATAATTCTTAAAATAAAAGGGATGTTTGGCTAATAATGTATATAATGTTTCAGGGCGGCGCCGAGGCACGCGGGGCTGACTCTACGGCGGTCGGAGCAAACGGCGCGCGAGTATTTACTCGTACACTACATCAGTTGTCCGCGCCCGCGCCGCACGGCTCGCACACGCAACCCACACACATCCTGCGATTCCCCACCCGACTGTGGCCACGGACCGTTACCGTCAAATCGAAGTGCCAGTGGACTCGTAACTAACGTTTTCAAAAAGCCGCGTGTAATCCCTGGTGATTCCGTTCAGTGCTCGGTAGCCGAGTGAATGCGCGTGTGTTTCGATACCCTCTGCTTTGGATCGTCACAGCGTACTGCTGGTGACGATGAGCCGAGGGCCTTAGTGAATACAGGTGGAGGTGCGCTAACGGTGGCGCCCACAGTCAACGGCGAAAGACGTGCGTTAGACGAAACATATAGAGAGACAGAGTTAAATGGTATAATGGGGACTCCTAGTGCAATGAATACCGATTCGGAGAATTGTGTTGCAAACGCGACGATGGCAAACGATATGCAGCCGCTGATCGAGAGGATCAGGGAGCTGGAGGCGCTGTTGAAGCAGCGCGACCAGGAGATGCTGGAGTTGCGCTCGCAGCTGGACAAGCTGCAGAGCGTGTTCCCGTACCAGCAGTATGGGAGAGGCTCGCGAGCTCCCAGGAAGCAGCGTGCTCAGGGTATTTCAGCTGAGCCGCAAACGAGCTCATCACTCCAGGACTTGACGCACCAGACGTTCCCGACCTACGACAAAAGCGAAGCGTGAGTACCATTATAAATTCTCATTACAAAGTTAAACCATTCCACATTCTAGCAGCTAATTGGTAGGGCAACACAAATGCAGTTTTATTTTTATACGATTGTGAATGCAGTCCTTGATACTAATAATAGATACTCGTAAATCTGAGCAGCCGGTCGTGTCTCACAGGAAATATTGAGATGCCAGCCGCCCTATCTTACACCCTTTTTGACATATACGATAAATATACGGGGACAGTTCATGCCTAAAATATTTGTACACCGGTAGTATGTTTTTATGAATATCACGATAGTAAACTGGCATAGATAATAAATTGTAAGAAATTCATGTGACATTCTTCATAACCCTTTTATGTTTAACCGGATTTTTATGTTCTTCTCTCTAATATACAGTTAGGTATTCTTTCACTTCCATGATCGTAATTCGACATATTAGCCAAGCAGATTTAAATGAAGTGTTAACTGGCACTAAAAATTTTCCTAGTATTTACTAACGTGACATGGGTATGTAAATGAACAGAATTTAAACATGGCAACGGCCATGTTTATATGTTATTAATTTTCACAGCAAATAAGTCAAAATAATGAGCACCCTGGCCCCGACATCTAAATCCTTCGTGATCGGAAAATTACCGATATTTTAGTATTTATTGTTGACATTGCTATGATAAGCAGATACAGAGGTAAATAGCGTAAACGCAAACGTTTAAGGTCGCTGTACTAAAGTTAACAGTTTATGGGAAAACAGACTTCAAGGAATTACTTGAACGTTTTTTATACAAGGTTCGCGAGTGTTAATAGTAAATTTCTCATACATTTTTTTGATTACGAGAATGTCCGTCAAAACGGAGCTTAACATATTGACATTTTTAACTGAATCACCTAGCGTCATGCGCAAACAAATATGACGATGATTCGTTTATTTATATTGGAGGCAAGATGTTAATTCATTATTCGTGTACATCTAATACAGCTTTCGTAGTTTGCTCGTTGTCAATTTACACAATAAGAAAATAAAACATAGTTCAAGATTCAAAACCAATAATACTGATATAATTACTTAGATCCGGTATCTTTTGAAATTAAAAGAGTGTACTACTTATAAATATGGATTAGATAAAAAAATTCTAATGTTATACATTTAATCACAAACTTGCAAGTAGAATCTCATTTCCAATTACTGGCTTCATCAGGAACCAATTTCTCAGCATAAGCCTGTTATAAATGGCAATTGGTAGTACTTTTGAATCAATACCACTTTTATTCTGGCTTGACCACCACATTGCGATTCGTTCCTCTCAAACCCGTTTGAAGCTAATAGCAGCTGTCGATATAAAAAATAGTCTATGCTGATCGCTTAAGTTTCGCTTGAAGTTATTTAGGTCCCCGACGTGACAGGTAAATATTAGTGTCGTGTTGGATACAAATTGCCTTTAAAGTCTGATGAGGAGTAGATTTCCTCATAAAGTTTTCATTCATAGGAACGTAGAATGCATTGTATGTGGTCTGAATGATAAATTAACAGAGAATTCCATGCTGCGTCGATTAAATCAATAGGTACTATGCTAGCCGTAGTATAATATCTCTTGTTTGATTTGTAATCTTGGCATGACAAAAATGAAATAAAACCCTTAATTATATTTAAAATATTTGTATGCAACAGTCCTTACATTCCCAATTAACTAAAAACCTATATATATTTAGTTAAATATATCTATAGTACGATTCCAACAAATTGGCAGTAAATAATAATAATAATTTATTTCCAAATCAAAAGAATTACACAGTCAGATTTAGCAAAACATTCTACACTAAATGTACTTATTTATGTTAAGAAATTACCACGAGGGTTATTTTTGGGGCTAGGACAACTTCATTGGCTGCAAAAACGCAAGAACACAGCTGTTAATGCCCGTTGGTTGTTTCTATAACAGTAGTAACACCACGGTCAACTGTCAAAACCACACATGTGTTGGTGACAGTACTCATTATATACTCAACCACATAATAATTTATCTGTCAATGCACTAACCAATATTCTATTCTGCTTGCATTTTAATCTATGTAAATGGATCTTCGTCATCTATCATGAGGCAATTGGACAACTTTATAATATTGTCAAAATATTTAGTCCGAGGCTTGGAAGAGATTTTTTCATTTACTTAAAATGATAATGTCTTTTCCGCCTAAAAATAGATAATTGTTAACTCACAAAGGCTTGGCTTGCAAAATTCTTTTATTTAACTTTGATAAAACATCAATCTGCAAGGTTTTCTCTTTTTATCAGGGATTATTTGTATCTTTGACGTTAGGAATAATTTCATGATTGTAGCATACTTTTTTTGGTAAACGCAATACATATTTCGTTTGTTTAGGGTATAGAGAATTAACTATTTAGGCATACGCAAAAAATATGCTGTTTAAGACTCAGGAAAAATATCAATAATATAGGAACTAGAAAGCAAATAATCATCATTTTTTGATTTTTTATACGTTCCCAGAATATTTAATATTCTAGTCCAGATTGTCATAAATCCAGATTGTCATAAATGATAGAACACACGGTCGCCTGTCTTAAAAGTGTTTCTAACCAACACATCAAATTGTATACTTGATTTAATACTTACACGTATGATTTGACTTATAAAAGGAATATATTTTTAACATTGCGCAACCGTTTCGAATATATTATCGATTTTCGTCAACTTAGTATTCAAAACATTCGAATACTTAGCTCACGAATGCCTAAAACCGTGTCATATGCTTAATAATGTGTTCAATCGCGTGAATTTTAAGTGATCAATTGAAATGCGTGACAACAACATGTGGGAAGAAATCGATAGCAACATTATCCTTCATGTAAACAAACGCAAAAACATCGCAAATGTGACTTTGTATATAAAATATAAATCCATTGTTTCAACCTTTAATGATGTAACTGATTAAATATCATATTTTATGGATTGTACTGACGGATGCTAAGCAACTTTCTGTGAGTACAATATGGTCCAAATTTGTGAAAGACGTTGCATATTTACGGTTGTCAGTATTATGGTGTCTTGCTTGGTTACAATTACCGGACTTCAGGTTACGCAATTCGCAGGAACGATCTGTTTTGAATTATTCCGATTTACTCTGATCCTATTGTGGATTTGTTCTATCTAGTTAGTTCGTATTGCCGGTGAAATTAGGTATGTTCAGCGTTTTTAGAATAGTTTGTAACCTATAAGAAAGCTGATTCTTATTGCTTTCAAAATTTGCATCTAAGAATTATAAACATATAAAGTTAATGCCAATCATCACGCCATCGGGCCATTAAAAGTGGACCCACTTAAAACATCAATACAACTATAATAAATTTCATGCCAAATAGGTCCTTGTTGACTAGCTTTCTGTATTAATGAAGGTGATTAAAACTAATTTCTTGAATTGAAATGTATGCCATATTTATCTATAGTAATTATTATTGCATTTGACACTTCACGTTTGTCGTCCTCTTTACTTGTATTTAAGTTTCATTTATAACGTATTCCTATTTGCATAATGGATTTATTTAGCGTTTATGCATATTTATGGCTTGTCTGTTTTCTGTAATGGATAGATGTAAATTCTCAAAGACAATTCCGAACTCTTTTAAGATCAGGCTCTTTGGGATGTAATATTTGAACCGAAATACCTTTTTATATATCTACTTAACTGAAGTATTTTATAAATGTCGGAAACTAAAACAGAAGTCAAAATGAAAACTACAGTTTAAAATTTCATGATGTCCATTGTACTCTTGATCGTTAATTGTTAGTGTAATGGAAACCTCTCACTATGTTGGAACATAATATACTGTTATGATCATCTTCCTGGCAATGTGCATAGAGAACAACAGGTGACTAATGACATTTATGTTCCACAAAATGGTTTACAGCGACCATTTCACCGTATCAACCATAATCTTCAACAAATAGCTCGCACTTTTTATAGTCAAAAGTTTCTTGTACTATCTTGGAATCTAGCAGTTTCAGTTGCACTATCATAATCTTTAAGAAAACCATTCTAATTATGAAAATCTTAGGATCTAGCAGCTTTCACTACCTTAATCTTTAATGACACCATTCTATTTATGCAACTGGATAATATGGACAGATTGCTTCGGTGCCGTAGTTGTATTGGGTGCGAGGTACTACATTCTTGTGAGGTCCAGGGTTTAAATCCCGCGTTATTGTGATATTGGGTTTTTCTTCTCAGTATCAGCTCGGAGTCCGAAATCGGTTACTGATATGGCGATAGGCAACCTTTATAACATCATTGAGCTGAACACATGATTAAAGTGGGTTTTGCATATTTGCCTACGTCTTCGGGGATACAAGGGTGATGTACCTATGTGTGTGTGACAATATAAAAGTTATCACGAACATACACTACCCCTAAACAGTCAAATTTCATGAAACTAGTTCAAAAATAGAAAACAAATTCCCGCCACTCGCACCACGTGATCCACGCTGGAGAGTACCAGACGATCGAGATAAGGTTCCACGGACTATTAATTAGCATGTATTAGCAGTTTAAAAATACAGTCAAAAGTGGTGGTTCAAGGCGATTAGATAACCTTACCGATTGTCCTTATCAGCTACCCATCGCGTATGCTTCAAACGTTCTCATTCCGCAATGTCATTATTGAAATTAGTACACTTTGACGGAGTTTTATGTTTCACCATGCCGTCTTTATGGTTCGCATCGACAAGCTTCACCTGTTGTTTATGGCTTAATTTCGCAATTTTCATAAAGAGGGTCAATTTTATCGCATTTGGTGAGGTAGTGAAATTATCAGTGTGTATGTATATAAAATTAAATATTTATGATTTTTTATTTTAATATTTGGAATAAAAAAGACATTTGCCTGATTTTGCATAACACCAAAATTAAGTAAGTGCTATTATTTTCATATTCAAATGCAAGGGATCTGTCGAATAAAGTATACTTGAGTACATATTGTGTTAGTTTACCAAATTATCGTTATGTTAATTCGGCTAAGATTCGCTATATCATATACTAGCTTTTGCCTACGGCTCCGCCCACATCAAATAGTTTTTTAATAAAAGTAGCCTATAGCTCAGGAGTAAATTAGCTTCCTATTAGTGAAAAAAATAAACAAAATCAGTTTAGTAGTTCCTGAGAATACCGTGTTAAAACAAACTCTTCAGTATATATTATTCGATTACTTGTTACTTCACCGCGATGTTAATATATGTAAGGATTCAGGTAAAAAATGTACTAATCTATGAATACAGTTATAAATATATTTGTTCTTAAAACTAACATTAAGAAAAACAAGCTTGTTAATATGTAGTTCCAATAAACACTATCCAATATGTTTATAAAATTCTCATTACAATATTTTTTATCATAGTATATTTGGTTACGTAAGATTATTCGAGAACAGCAAAGTCACATTACGTACGTTACATAAGTGAACTGTATTAAATGAATTTGTTTATTTTATTTACATTATGGACGTAGTTTATCATAGTTACGTCATTGGGTTGATATCGTTGCGGGACACTAAATAGCTCCACTGTATCAGACCCGTCAAATAAGTATTTAGATTAGTGATATACCACAGTTTAGTTAATTTTAGTTGACAAAAAAGTACTATCATGTGATAATGTTTAATAGTATTTACCTACAGTAATTAAGATGATTACAGAAAATGATAGTGAATGATAATTTTGGAGGTAAGGAACCTTAATAATCTTATTTACAGCATTTGCATGAACAATATAAAAACGTCATTTCATATGATATACAATTGAAATTTTTCCATCCTACATGCATTCTTTGAAGACGTGTAAATTATCGTTAGATAAGAAATATCATTTTATTTTTATTTATAATACGGAATCAACTATATGGATTTTTTTTATCGGCATAATAAAGACATTACCCAAATACTACCGCAAGATTATTAAAAATATATTAATGGAACACCGTATGATAAATCCAATTTATTTAAACTCGATGTCAAACATTAGCACGAAAGTCGTAAACTTTCAAAGCGTGATAAAACGGTTATAAATAAAGCCAACGAGATTGAAAGCCGCTGAGATGTCAGTCGAGTGCCTAACATGGCAATGGAAGAAATCTCGTTTTTCAAATTAACTGAGGTGTTGCCCTCACACATCTTACGGATGTTAAAGATGGATGCTTTTGACGGATTACCTTTATTTACTCTGGGCGTATTTTCAAAGCGGCGATAGCCTAGTTGGTTGTGGATCGGCCTGTCGAGACGAATGTCTGCAGGTTCCAATCCCAAGGGCACACACCTCTGACTTTTCTAAAAAATTATGTGTGTATTCTTTGTGAATTATCGCTTACTTTAACGGTGAAGGAAAACATCGTGAGGAAACCTGCATACCTGAGAAATTCTCTATAGGAATTTTCGAGGGTGTGTGAAGTAGACCAATCCGCACTAGGCCAACGTGGTGGACTAAGGCCTAATACCTATCAGTAGTAGAGGAGGCCCGTGCCCAACAGTGGGACTGTATATAGGGCCGATATTATTATTATTATTTTCAATCGTCAAACAAAAGCTATTCGTCATTTGAATTACAGAGTAGTTGAAAAGAGAAGTCGAACAATTTACTTTTAGCTACAACTACATTTTTTTTTATTGTATGGTATTTTAATCCTTGAATAACTTGTATATAATGATTCAAAAATAGGTTCTTCAGATTAGATCTTCAACAGAAAATCTCCGACACTAAATCCTAGACTAATAAATGTCCCATCCGCAACATTTAAACGTACAAACAGAAACGATAAAGATTAATTTGAATCTAAAAATAGATGTCATATGACTAACAAAGATAAAAATGTCTTCTTAGTTAAACAAATCAAATTGTCGTGTTAAATGAAAAGTAATGATATTGTACATTTTAATAAAGATTAGAATACATTATCATAAACGACATTTGATAGGTCGTATGTGTCATCTGATATGATAGGAAACGATCATCGCTGACACTACAAAAAAAGTTATATGCCTGGTACAATGAAGTAATCATTTATTTACAACATACTAGGATTATCCTTTATCGTGAGCGGAGACGAAACACGTCTCAAACCTACCTCAGGGCAAACACCTGTCTTCAAACAAATGCCGCTTCTCAGGAATCACGCAATGAGTTTTGTTTTAAGTGAAAGTATTTTTTGTTGTGGATGTATTTGTTTGCAGTTGTGTATAATTGCTTATATATAATGTATTTAGATGCTGCTGTGGAAAGGTTAAAATTGTAATAGTTTTATCCATTTATACGAAAATAGGGAAATATTTTTGGAAAGAATATGGTATGATAGCATATTAATATGATAACTATATCAGTTTACGGGATTCCATATTTCTACGTTGTTAGAATATTGTACATATTTCGATCTAATAATTATTCATGTTTACGATCAAATTGCGTCCAATTCCGCCATGATGTTTCATAAAACATTACTGTCTCCTTGAAAATTACAATAATCATTTTCTTATTATCTTTATGGTAATGTTTTGACTGCCATTGTTTTCCTCCGGCATTCATCATTGTTTGGCATTATTATCGTCTTTAAATTAAAACGGGATATTTTCTGTCTTTATTGATTTATTACTGCTTGTTGTATATTAAACACTATCCTTCTTTACTTTTGGATCCGTTTATTCTCTCTTAACAACGCCAATCAAGTTCGAAGAATGATTGTTCTTTCGAATCCACAAGTACTGGAGTCTCATCATTGGAATTTCTCCCTTAAATGTGTGTCAAGTGACTATCTGAGTCGGTTTTATTGTTCAAGTGGCTATCAGTCGACTAAGGACACCAAGGTTGTAACTTTTAATGAAATTGTAAGGATATCAACAGCATTACGACTTACGGCTTTATCGCATGTTATTGCTAATTAAGTTTAAATTGGGTCGGAGATTAATTCGTTTTTTAAACAATTAAATGACGAGACGAGCAACTCGCTCGAGTAGTGATAAGAGTAACGAGTTATAGTCGGTAGCAGTACTATCAGAATTGTTCGTGCATTGCACCCAATCTTAAGACTGAATGTTAAGTTTTATAATAACCACTTATGGGTTATTCGTTTTGAAGAAATAAGAGCGTTGCCTGGGATTTGAATTATGCCCTCTTCATTTGAATTATTTTGGATTTGCAATCGTAAATTCCTTTTTTAACCGAAAACCATTAGTTTTGATAAATCTGACAGGTAGAATGAATTTTAAATTGTATGAATTACCGCAACCAATGTATGATAACATAGTACCCTGACGGCTCGACACAAAATAAATTAACATCGGTTTTCTATAAAGCTGTTCCTCTCTCAATAATTGCGCGAGTCATAAATTTATTATCATTATGTACAAGCAAAGAACCAGTGGCTTTATAAGGTATGCTACTTACGCGACACGGTGTATAGAATAAGTCACCTATCTACCGCAACGATCTACATCGGTAGGCGGAGTTCGCGTGTTATTGGAAATCGTAGAAAAATCTACAGTATATAATTAATGCCTTTAAGGACTAGGTTCGGTTTATGTGATGTTTATTTAAGGTTATAGCTTAAGGTCCATTTTTCATAAAATTTCGTCGTATTAAATTTTAAAGGCCGAAATATCCATGCATATTAATTATTTTTACGTTTTTCTTTCAACTGCGAGAACTAATCACTAACTAGACGTGAATTTAAATTCTTTACTTGTCAATACTTGTTTAGTTACCCAGATTAAAGGTGAAACAAAATGTATGAAAATGGACCTTAAGCTATAACCTTAAGGTCGTAATTGTTTTCTTTTATTTATATTGTGTTAAAATATGGTAAATTTTGTATAAGCTTTTTTATTTATTTGTAATAACGTAGATCAACAGCACTACATATTATATCATTCAATACAAAAGAAGAACAAGGTACAGCATCTGATATGTGTGCTATTAATAGGTCGACACAGCATTTACCACTGACAACATATCTAATTAAAATCTAAAACATAATGATGAGGAGGTAGTAGATAATATTATGATATTCTAAATAATGTGTCTATATCTCTATCGTAAATAATGTCATACAAATTCTTTATGAAATTTAACAAATACGAATATAATAATATGTCTCAAATATAGTCACAGCTCGATTGTTTACATTGATTTTTTTACATAAATGAATATGTTGACGGATAGCACTGATACAGCAATTTGTGAGGAAAGATACGATTCTCGTAAAATAGGATGAAGTTGCGTAGATGATCCATGTTTAGAGTTGTTTTTCACGTCTACATGGTGTCAAATCTGACACTTATTAACAAGCAGAGTCTAAACGAGAACATAATCAACAAGTCACGTCTAAAATACCACCACAAATAATAAAAAATAAATTATTTCAAAGTCATCTATAGAGTCAGCTCTTAAACTCTTCTACCAGGAATTTTGTTTATAAGTTACTATTGCACTTATCGGCTTACACCGTCCCATAGACTATGACCTTGCTGTATTTTTCTCACCGTGAGGAATTGCAGTAGATACCTTGTACCTTGATTTTAGTTTTTTTTTTCTTCCTTATCTAAATAGCAGTATTGTGATTGATGGATGACGTACGAAATATTTATTTAGATAACCAACCAGGGGCCTTATTCTCTATCCCGCACGTTATTTTAACAGTGCGTAACAAGCACGTAACACAACACATCATGTTCAGGGACTATAGAAATTTGGCTTACAGAATACCATTCCACGCAAATTTCTCGAAGATAACATGACACGGCCGCGTTACGCGTTTACACTATCATACAGAATAAGGGCCCTGTTTGTGTTACTTTTTCAAATTCGTTTATGTTGTGGTAA
This sequence comes from Manduca sexta, assembly GCF_014839805.1. Taxonomy (NCBI): domain Eukaryota; kingdom Metazoa; phylum Arthropoda; class Insecta; order Lepidoptera; family Sphingidae; genus Manduca; species Manduca sexta. Next base: position 8,369,290 of record NC_051124.1, read on the forward strand.
CAGTTATGATTTTTGATTTGGTAAAGTTTTTATTTTGACTGTCCTTTTAATTTTAGTTGCTACTTTCAGTTTTGAAGAAACTGGCCTTTATAGTATTGCCGCTCGCGGTACCACCTCGCGCGACACGCCTTCTCATAACTTAGCCTCAAAATACCGCAAACACGCCATATGAATCATTATTTTAATTCGTAATAAATGTCTGTGAACTTGTAATTATTGCTGCTAATAAAGTAATCGCGATGTCAGGGACTGTTGCGGTTTACTAAACCTCGCGTGATGATGACGATTTATTATTCGTATTTATTTTTTGATAAATATTAAAGCGAAATCACTTTTAGTTAATATTTGTACGGTAGTAGCAATACATTTATATAAAGCATTAATTCCAGAGTCTAGTGAAATAAACCAAAATCTTCAGCTTGATAGTACATACTCGTCTAAGATGAAGAGAATTTAGTTAATAGAATTCTATGATTAATATCCTAGCAAAGTCAAACGTAATACTCTAAAGATAAGTTAAATAAATAAGTAATGATAATGTGTAATAATAAAAGTTAAATGAATGTTTCACATCTTGTAAGGCAGATTTAAGATATAATTTGGCTTATCCAGTCTAGTCACTTGGCACTAATCGTCTAGTGTAGACAGTGGGTATTTTAGACTATTAACATCCTTATTCCCAAGTCGTGCAACATATATTTCCATAAACTTTATTTAGTAATACGATTACAGAGTCGGAGCATATCTGTCCATGTGATCACATAACTTATGCGTTAATATGAAGCTATTACCCTACATTTAAACGGTGCGATGTCCAAAGGATCACTTGGGGACCAAGGGCGAAACATCTTTCCGTATCTCAGAGGCCGTTCAACACTTAACGGCTTACTGAGATCTTTATCAGCAATTTTGTCCATATAATTCGAGTTCACGTTTCTTTTGATCTGTGTGATGAGAAATTATTATATCATTAATATTACTGTATCTTGTGGTGGAATGATGCGGTGCGTTGCCATTCATAACTTTTTAATTTCATGTACTGAATAGGTTTGCTACTGCTAATGGCAGTCCAATGGTTATTTCGTTTTTATATAGGTAGCATTGTTTTTAGATTTTCGCGGCAAAGTTACTACCCTCTCGCACAACATTATTCCTGCAGAACTTAATCAGTTAATCGTTCCACCCATAATTCATAAAACTATGTTAGTATATAAAATTAGCGGCGATAGCCTAGTTGGGTGTGGAACGGACTGCCGAGACGAATGTCCGCAGGTTCAAATCCCAAGGGCACACACCTCTGACTTTTCTAAAAAATTATGTGTGTATTCTTTGTGAATTTATCGTTCGCTTTAACGGTGAAGGAAAACATCGTGAGGAAACCTGCACACCTGAGAAGTTCTCTATAGGAATTTTGAAGGTGTGTGAAGTCTACCAATCCGCACTAGGCCAGCGTGGTGGACTAAGGCCTAATCCCTCTCAGTAGTAGAGGAGGCCCGTGCTCAGCAGTGGGCAAGTATATAATACAGGGCTGATATTATTATTATTATATAAAATTATATCACACATAAAAAATACGTGCCCTCATTTGAATTCATATCAATGTATAGGTCAAAAGCTGACAATACACCGGTGTTACGGTCAGATGGATTTACTAACGCAACACGAGTGATTTTATCGTAATGGTATTATGAAACAGGTCTAAGGATAAAGTGGAATAACCTGATGGTGTCAAAATCCGATGTACACTGTTCAACTAGTAAACGCAATGTCGCAAATTGTTTGTGTGTGGAACTTGTTTATGTAATGTAAATATGAGCAACATTTTATAACAGGTTCTTACGTATACAACTAATACTATGACTGTCTAAGTGCGGAGTACGATACAGTTCAGGTACCGGATTCGAATCCCTGGTAGGGAAAAGCGATATTAATTTTTTACTCAGTATGGGATGGTTCATTTAGCGAAAAGTGGTCGACCTAATTGCACCTCTACCCACCACTTCGGAGATAAAGGCGTGATCTGTACGGGTATAATATAGAGTTAGTATATGAGAATATTGTACGAGTAATCCCTAGAATAACCAGAAGATTTATTTAAAACTTTACCGCGTTCCCCGTCCCCCCGACCCTTCTAACAGCTTCGGCCCGCGCGTCGATGAATACGTTGTTGTTGTTGATGAATACATTGTTGAATATGTTGGATTGATCAGTAATCCAACCATTAACGTATTCATGGGAAAGGATGAGACATCATCATAATCGATCAGTAATCCTATAATCGCTTATGTCTCATCCTCTCCCAGTAACCGTCCTGAACCGAGGTTCCTAACATATTAGTGGATTGCCCTCAGCATGGTCATTTCAAAAGGCTGCGTGCGCCTAAAGCTCTCACCCAAAAGACCGGTGTGTTTGTATAATCAGACTCTTGTCTGGCTAACAAACGGGGCATGTTAAAATAGAAATGACATTATTTCACCAGTAGAAATAATAAACCTATGTCATATGACTTATTATTTCACCAGTAGAAATAAGAAATCTACATCTTTGAATAATCTAAGCTGTATATTTACTTTGATTTGATTTCTGAGACTCATGCCAGTGTTCAACTAGTCAGTATTATGCATTTATTTATTATCTCTCTTAATACGGGCACAGCAAAATGATCCAACTGTAGCTGACAATAAGTGGGGTCCAGGTAGAGAATCGGTTGAAGAAAAATGATTATCCTTCGCCAATTGACAAAATTATGCCGGTAATATTTCCGATACGGTATACTTACACTAACAAATTGAAATATTAAACGGGAAGCTTAAATATAGAATAGGTAATATATCGGAAATTGTTTTATATTTTAACACCTTTTTTACCACGCGAAGGTCGACTGTATGGCCAAAACTTAAGTATTACATCGCCGTAAAAAAAAATATTGAGTGCAGCTATTTGTAGGATATTTCATCGAGTAAACGGAACTCTTGGGTGGTCTTTTATAAATGTTATCAATGTTTATTGGGAAGCAATGAAGGTTGCCAGTAAGACGATACCCGACATGTCAGAGTTACACTTCTATATATTTTTGTGAATATTGTATTTTTTTATGAATTAATATTCTATTTGGTCTGCATTATGCTTTTAACCTTGTATAGCCACAGTGCAGTCGTATGTCACCTCACAGTGTGAGGTGAAGAAATAAGATTGAATATAGTTTTCCAGACATACCTAAAAGCGAAACGGATTGCTAGAATGGTTTTGTATTTCTGTAGATAAAAAAATTGTTCAGACTTCGACCTAGGTCAACTCGAAGTATTTTTTTTGAGGTGTATACATACAACGACTGATATAATTCATTTATCCGTGAAAACCAGTAAGGTTCCAGAAATTCTCAAAAGCGGTAAAATTGTTAAGAATTTCGGCAAGAACTTAAATTACAAACTCTGTTCTTTTTATTGAGCGAAAGCAGTCCATATATAGATTACAAAATACATCTTACGGTCCTCGAAGACCGTAAAACTCATTTAATTACCTCAATAAAACATTGTTCTTGAAGGTTTAAGTCCAAAAGCCGCCGAAACGGCCCTTTTGACGCATGCTCCAAAATATTTCACCTTCCGTTGCACGAACTAATGAGATTACAAATTATTTCTGCGCGTACAAGTGAATAAATTCAATTAACGTTAAAAAGGGCGATGTTTAACATTTCTCTGACGTAAATTAAATTATAAAGACTTTTATCTTTTCTTTTAAAAGCGGTTCTTTCGTTTTGGTAATTAAAACGATACTATTTACAGTTTAATTATTCCAATTGATGAATTTACCATGTAAAGTCTACATGCGAACTGATAAAGTAAGTTGATATGCGTTCTGCGAAATACCAACAATACGTTTTCAGTCGCATGAGCCAATTTAAGCCGACACACGGGCATTAAGAACCGTGGTCGTTCACTTATGAGTGTTCATTGACGTTTACAAACATGTAAAAATTAAATAAAAATTGGTTAACACAAACCTCCTTTTACAATAAACGTATAAGGGTGCACGTTTTGGGATACGATCTAGTTATAAGTTTGTATATTTTATAAAATTGACAATATTTTGATTGTAATCTATTTGCGTCTTAATATATTAAATTAAAATAAATAAAATCGCTCTTTTCGATCCATCCCAAAAATGGATCATATAGAACAAAGGTTTTTTTTGACATGCTTACAAATAACTTATTTTGATTGGTTCATTCTCGGAGTCGGATTCAAGATTGCGATCGGGATCGTTTATTCAAAATGCCTATAAATCGGAGTTTGCGTTTAATATCAGCATAAGTTGTTGTTCCACTTTTATTCCACTCAATTTGGGGTCAGTGTGATACAATTTATTGCACAATTTTTAATAGCTATTTAGCTTAGTTTTTATTAACGTTTGCATGCCTAATCTAATACTTTAGGGCCCCTATTTCAAGCAAATATTGTTAAAACATACCAATATAAAAAATATGGCCCGAGTTAGCATTGAAACCACTTATTTTCAGTCTACAATCTATTTGCTCTATCACTCGACCAAGTAGGCAGCTGTTCTTATGCAACAAGTTATACAAATTATTAGTGAGCCGGCAGATGTTGTTCTGCCACAGAGCACATTTTATTTACACTACCTTTCCTTTTAGGTTTGTACAAAAGTGTCATCTATCGGGCCCAAAATTATCCTCTGATTCTATCTAAACTCTCAAAAAGCTTACAATCGGTTACCTGACTTCGGAGATTAACGTAGGCCACAATTTTTTGATACAAAAACATAATCCAAATTCCTAAAGTCTCTCTTCTTTTTTGTAACTTATTTTAAAATAATTTTTGATACAACCCTTGTCCCGACAATCAGTAACGCAACAAAAATGAAATCAGTCAAGCCGGTGGAGCCGTTCTCAAGTGATGCTTCTACAAACATCTGGCAGCTGATTTTTATTTATATAGATTTCAATTCTGTAGCTACAACCTTGAAGATTTAGTTGTCAACATTGTTACCATGTTAAATCTGAATACCATATCTCAATATTTAAAACTGAGATGTATCACGATGTATCTTTATTCAAAATATAAATATTTTTGTCATTTTATCAATATCATGGATTTAACTCCTGATTTCTTAGATAAATACAATCTATTTTACAACTGATATGAATCTTAAATGCGTAGCAACTGCTATTTCGTTACCCAATTTGTTGATTGATGTCTCTGATTGATCATAGCTTAATTTATTATGTCTGTTAATAAGTTAGCTGTCAAAATTTACACGTGTTTTAGTTGAACACAATGGCGATTAATTCGCAGAAGTGAGTCAATATTTATGCATGATACGTAACAACATACAGGGTCATTTTGATTTGCGTTAATAAATGAAACAGTATACTTTTCTTTATCAAATAACATTTTACAAGTTACTCTAACCATAGATGTAGGTGTAATAAAAAGTGTAAGTTTGAACACACAATAAATATTAATAATAAGTAATTTTAATTTTATATGCTTTAATACCACTATTAGTGCACGAAGAGAATTTCTCGAGGCGGTAACATCATACTTTCTGTTAGAAATATACTCTCCACACACCTTATTCGCACTAAACTATAAAATCATAAAAACTGGGGATATTGGTGAAAATATTTGTTATGCATAGATGATTTTTGCCCCAATATTTAGCGAAAGTAAAAACGAATATGTGGTTTCTGTTGTAAATATGGTATATGTTCTTAGTGATTAAATAAAGTTAGTAAAAAGATGTTATTGACATGAGTGTTTATTTCGGACTAAAGAGAAGTAACTATGGCAAACAAAACACAAATAGTTCTAAAAATAGAACATATAAAAAATAATAAGTCACGACGAAAGTTACAATCTCCAACAGTTTCATTTAGTAGCGCAATGTAAAAAATATCGTGTATAACATTAAAATAATATCTATTTTGCTGATATTATCGCGGTTTTATATGCCCCATGACCACGAAGGCTGCAGTTTTCGAAACGTCGGGAGAAAATTACATTATAAAAACCGCGCTAAAATCCGCAAAATAGATTTATTTTAATGTCTAACATTCGCGTAAACATAAGAAATCATTATCGTGTATAGTTATTTAAAATCGATCATTAATCGTGTAATACACGAAGACCGACGACGAGATAAATGCTTGCATTAGAAATACATAATGCTTTTAATTTTAATTAATAATATCGACGGTTGAAAGGCTAATTAACTTAGCGACAAATTTTTTGAAAAATTTTAACTAATAAAAAACATTAAAAAAAATATTATGTATGAAATTGAATATTGTGTGATTTTAAATATTATGTATGAAACTGTGTCGCAGAAATATGTCGCTTAAGCCTTTCACACGTCGATATGATGTTATTAATATTTTAATAGAAGTTATATTATGTCTCGCATTCCTTGTATGAAGTTTTTAGTCAATATTTTACTACAATACACACTACAGGGCCCTTATTCTGTATGATAGTGTAAACGCGTAACGCGGCCGTGTCATGTTATCTTGGAGAAATGTGCGTGGAATGGTATTCTGTAAGCCAAATTTCTATAGTCCTAAACATGATGCGTTGTGTTACGTGCTTGTTACGCACGGTTAAAATAACGTGCGGGATAGAGAATAAGGCCCCAGAACTCTTTATTGCACACAAAAGAAAAATAAATATGAAAAGGACACAAACCAAATATTATTATTAAAACAAAAGCAAGTACACAATACTACGTTATTGAATACTCATAATTTAATCAATCATGTGCTGTATGTAGATTTCAATTCCTTTTATCTTTAAGTATAAACTAATCTATATAATCCACGTTATTTATAAAAATCATAGAGTAGTTTGTTTACAAATTTCTAGACTATTGGAATAGTAATAAAAGCACACCATAATAGACCAGAATCACCAATTTATTCAAAGATTTATGATTATTAGGCCTTTATAAATCGGCCAATACGTAACTATACACGATAATCTATAAACGAATGAAAATATCATATTATTATTCTCGTTTTAGTTCGCCGTTTTTATTGTCAGTGTGTATCTCAGAATTATTTATCGAACAGAAGTTCGTTGTGACTTTACTTGCATCCATTTATGTACAATTTAATTCTATCGACATGCAGTGTTTAGCATATCTAAACCCTTGCTGGCAATAAGTTTACTGTCAATTAATTTGTAATATTGCCTCGGTGGCGTAGTATTACGGGCGCGGTTCGACACCGCTCTGAGGCCCTGCGTTCGAATCCCAGGTTGGTACTTTTAAATCGCATCATCGTCATCATCAGCCCGTTGCAGTCTTTATGCATCCAGTCGCTACCGGCCTTCTTGTGCAAGTCATCCCGCCATCTGAACAGAGGGCAAATGTCCTTTCCTCGTATATGTTATCATTATACTGATAGTCTACTTTATTAGATTTCGTTATTGCAAAATTAAGTTTATGGTTATATAAGAGTAAAACTTATGCCTAGAAGCTTGTTAATTTCAGAAGGTATACATTAACATTTTTGCTGAAAAATTTATCCTATTTTATCAGATCATTAATAATCACAATGCAAATGAAGCTATAAACCTAAATACAATTAAGTATTAAGTATAGTTTTCTGTTTATAATGAAGTCGGTTATATTTTCTGCCGTATTAATAATAATGGTCGTTGTAAACGAACCTATAAAACAATAGTAATAATATGAATAATACCACCTTAATAAAATCTTTAAAATAAAGAGAATGAATAATACCAGCCCTGTATTATTTACCGTCCCACTGCAGGGCTCGGGCCTCCTGTACTATTGAGAGGGATGAGGCCTTATTCCACCACGTTGGCCTAGTGCGGATTGGCAGATTTTACATACCCTCATTATTCTTATACAGAACTTCTAAGGTATGCAGACATATTTATAATTATTCTCACGAAATTTTCCTTTACAAATAAAGTAAGCAATAATTCACGAAGAATACACACATTTTCTTCCAAATACCTTTTAAAAAATATACCTCAAAATATAGTACATATTATTTTAAGATCTGGCCTGAATATTACTTTCTAATTAAATTGAATAGGTACATTCTTGCTTTATCTTCTTTCGGAAGCGAGTTTTCTAGAATAACATATACTTAATACTAATATACGTCCATACATACTCACAAAAACCCCCTAATCATCATTATTTCATCCTACTATGTGGAAATATTGTGTACTAGATCGCCATGATGTTAGTGATTTACTTTCATTATCATCAATTTCGATTTACTTTTTTCGCGATGTGTTATTTAATCTCTGATCACATTACGAACCTCACAACTCAAGCAATTTCATTCCAGGATCGTAAGTCAACGATTTCTTGATTAATAACCTGTTAACAACGAATTATACGGATAATGTATCGCACTGATTAATTAATCAAATTTATTGCACACGTCCTGCTCATTTTCAACTATAAATGCTTTGATACCTTGTCAATGAAAAGGGCCACAAAATGAATTTACTAAACAGGTTTATTTATAAATTGGACATTTTAACTCATGAATAATACACAAATTTTATACATTAGATATTATAGTTTTTAAACAACGCCACGCCCAACCAATTGCACGACATTTTACAATTCATGTCAAGAACATTGTATTCTATATTTTTTTCAATGAATCATTCTGGTTATTGGGGTTGTCTGTGGAACTTGGAATATGTTACAAATTCAAATTTTATTACGATTTTATCATTCAAAAATTTATGAGTAGTTCTAACATTTTTTGATTAGAGATTCTATTTTCAATTATTTAAAATATTAATCCACCACACATTTTTATTATTCGACTAATTGAATGATTTATATTTATATTTCTAACTAGAGCGTGTCTCGTTAACCGGTCCGACTGAGATCGAATAGAAATAAATCCGTCTACATTAATCCAACTAAGATGAAGTTGCAAAATCTTCAATCGTGTCAGGTAAAATGCCAGTAACAAGTCAATCGCTTGTCAAGATTAGTCAACTTACAAACACGCCAGACAGCCCTGATTGATGTGACGAATGGAACTTTAATAAGTGACGGAAGTGGTACGGCGCGAGAACTGCCCGCTTCCGACTGCGTGCCGCTCACGAAAGCGACCTTCTTGACTCAACCTGCAACATTTTAGATAGAGGACTAGACTACGTTAGTTGTTATATCTTTGATTAAATACAGAGCTGTCGTATTAGCGTTGTTGTTTTGCATGTGTGCTAATGACTATGGCTTTATCGTGACTATTAGTTCGGGTTAAGTGGAGACTGGATAATGTTTAAGTAAGTAATGAGATTTTGAGCCTTATCAGCTCTCTAAATTTTAATATTTATTTATTCTAAGAAATATAATAGATACAATACATCCGAGGTACGAAGGGACTAAGGATTTATTTATAATTAATAATATAATAGGCCAATTAGGTCTTCATAATTTATGTAATAGCATCTCTCCGGTCATGTCTGATTGCCGCCTCACCGAACTATAAAAGTGCACCTGTGTATGGCGCACACACTTGTGCACTTTATTATCTCCTGCGTAGCTGACAGATCTCCTTTACGATTGGCCACCGTGCCCGAAATTTGGCTAGGACGGATTCAATAGCATATTTTTCCAATGTTTTTCCTCTTTAAATATCTAACTTTAATTATAGATCAATTCTTCGCGGCCCTAGTAATGTAAAATTAAATGTCCCAGTTTTCCGCTTAACACATTTAGATCTTATTTATTTAGTTTATTTCTACTAGTTCATAATGTTCCATTTGTCATAGTTTCTTCGCGGTCAAGCGCGTTTATTCAGCATGTTTCCTTTCAAACTAATTAAGATCCATATTTACTGTCCTCGATTGTAGAAATAGGTCATTCTACAAAAAGTGATATCATTATTAACGTTATTGTTTTGGCCGGTTATGATTCGTTCGACTGGAAGTATCTTGATAAGTTGTATTATAATGTAATTTATTGCATTCACAACGTTGAACGTATACGAGGTATACCGGACCATATCTTAGATTTCTTTGAGTTCAGTAGTTATGTTAAATTTAATTTGTTTCCTTGACTGTCATCTTGAATAAATTGTTACACAGTAATTTGGTGGATTTATTTTGTTATTCCGACTCATATAAATAAGTCAAGATCTCAGGAATTTTACTACCATCAAAGTCATGAGACTTAGCATTAAAGATCTCAAAATTTTCCATCCGCACAAACCCAAGTTCTTAACCATCAGACGTGGCCGATCAAGTTTCAAATTACACGCCTGCAGCACGTAATTTGCGAAAGCTGGTAACGATGCAATAAAAACAAACAGTAGATATCATATTTGCGGTGGACGGCGGCAATCAGGCTAACCAACCTCTTGATAGCGATATAAAAAAGATGGAACAGCATTCCAAAAGCGAAGAATTGCACTAAATTGAAAGTTTTCCATAGCTATACATTATGCGTACTAATTCAGTTATTGATATATTATATAATACGCAAGAAGGTGCTAAAGTGGAGTACCACGAACTGCCAAGCGCAGCGGCGGACGTCCACCCACGAGGTGGATAGATGACGTAATAAAAGTCGCAGGAGTTCGCTGGATGCGGGCCCCTTTCCAATAGGTCGATCTGGAAATCTTTGGTGGAGGCCCATATTCAGCTGTGGACGTCCTGCGGCTGATGATAATGATGATTATACGCATTAGTTGCGTAGTTGTATTGCAGAGCGGCTGTCGTGTTGGCGTTTAGGGTTTCATTCCAGGATGGTGATATTGTGTTTTTCTGCTCAGTATCAACTCAGGATCTGGAATTTGTGTCAGATATGGCGACAGACTTGCATCTATCATATCATGTACTGTAATTTACACCTCAAATTAATTTTGAAAAGAACAACACCAAAGTTTCTTGTCCGTTCTTTCTTGGTGAGAACTGCTTTGCGAACTGCTGGTAGATTTAATATTTACGGAATCTAATAATGTATAGCATTTTAAAATGAGTGGACTAGATACATCTCTAGCACAAAAGACGAAAGAATGTGTACGCATACGTATTCCATGCATGAGCGAATTTTCAATCATGTAGTGTCCCATGCACGTAGTACATATATATCGATGTGCCATGCACATTTATCGTTAAATTGCATTGGTGTCAGTGAACTTCATAATGGGTTTCTAATATCTCGCAAACAATTTATTGTCATACGCTGGTATAGTACACAGTTATTAGCTTGTAGATAAAACTGGCTAATTACAGCTATCAACTACGACATAAACGTTCATAATCACTAATAATGTTTTGTCTAAGTGTTTAAACCTTGCTATGTAAATTATGCTTAGATTAATTTATCGCTTTTGTTATCAGTATTGAAATTGATTGTAAATATGTTAGTACTTGGCAAATCTATGTACTGATTTTTATCATGATGCTTTCCAGTGGCTTTAAATCCCTTTATATTGTGCGTTTAAAATACTATTATTTCCAAGAATTCCTGTTACTTCATTCGTTATTTTCTGTTATCTCGATGCGACATTTACAATCAAGTTGACCAGTCGTATCAATAAGATAATGATAAAAAAATCGTAATTATTCACTACAGAGCTCTATATTTTCTTTTATATTTTATAATACGTCTGCATTTTTATAAATTACTGCAATATTTCACTCGATGTCAATACTATACGTAATGTCTTCGAAAATTGCCCTACCGTCATTTTCCACCTGTGGCCACCCATTGTAATTTATCCACCCTCCAGCTTCTGAATAATATACGAGTTAAGGTATGTAAGACAAATTAAAGACACCGCTGTAAAATAGCGGCAATAAAAATTTAAAATACAATCGAAATTGAACTGTATATTTAGTGCGGTAAAGTCCAGCCGCTGTGATCCATGAATCATTTTTGATTCAACATTGACAGATTAACCTACCAAATCGATACTTACAGAATACAAATAAATCACTCAGTGACAAACACGTACAACTTTATAAAAGTGATTTTACTTGCTGCAAAGGAGAATTTGTTGTATCGTGTTTTTCTTTTTAAAATTGACAAATTACGCAATTTTCGTCTTTAATGTGCATGACGGCATGGCAGCATCAGTTATCGGCTCGTCCTGCTAATTTGCCAACAAAAATATATTAAAATTGCCGACCACCAAATATGTGTGCCGTAAGCCGATTATTCCGCAAGCTTAAGTAAAATTATACATAATTACTGAAAAAAATAATCGAGACGAATTTCGCTTCAGCGACGTTCCAAATCTTAAAGCTGGTTTATTGAATTCTTTAATTATGTGAGATACGACCGAAATTGGACCGTTTATCGCGCTGATATTTAAACAAAAATATTTTCTTTCGTGAAATTTTAAAGGTTACTCAAAAGAGAAACATAATTGCTCGCACCTATTTGATATATTGCTGCAACAGCTCAAATGTATAATTATATCAAAATTGAAATACCTACTTCTGATTACTCTTTACCCATTGTTTTATTTGGAGTCACTAGACCCTAGTTGAAGTCATTTAAAGAATGTTTATTGTAGCGTCCACCATTATATTTATAGTTATTGTAGAATCTCAACAAAGGACACACAATATTATGTATATTGTCTAAACCAGGTTTGGCTAGCAGCCACTTTTGCTTCCACGCGATCCATAAATAGATAAAATGTTAATATTTTGGAACTGGAGAAGAAAATTCTTTACATAATTGGCGCAGTTTCGTATTTTCCTTTTCTATTTTACAATATGACGAAGAACTAAATAATGTTTCAAGAGTTTTTGATTTATACTACTTACAGCATATTTTTTTTTATTACTTTGAATGACTATCCAACACCTTGAATTATAAAGTTTTGTTTGGTATTCCACTGCGCTCGCCATCCTGAGACATGAGATGTTCAGTCTTATCATGTCCAGTAGTTACACTGGCTACAATTTCCTTCAAACTGGAACACAACAGTGACTACACACTGTTGCTTGGCGGCAGAAATAGCTTGATATTGTGATAGGCTCGCTCCTTATGACATCACGTGACGGAATACACTTGCCAAAAGCGGGTGTCTTTTTGTGCATCTCAGCTTACACCTTCCAGGAGAATGGCGTAATGTGTGTGTGTGTGTGTGTGTGTGTGTGTGTGTGTTTCAGTCTATTATAATTATTTTATTATCTATTCATATTTTTTATTTTTAACTATCTGTAAATACATTATTATGCAAATCATTTTTATGCAAGATTAAAATTTTCGAGAAGCATTTTGCGAAAAACAGATGCCAAAGTTTACTATTCTTTAATAGTCTAATAAGCGTCTTATTTTCGTAAACTTAAAATGTACGGCATAAAAGTTTCAATTGCTGACGTGAATCAAGCTTGGTTAATGTTTTATAGTCCGTCTATTTTTGATTGTTTACTTTCTTCTTTCAACTCGGTTTCTTAGTCAATGTTAACTCCACCTTTGGATGGCCTTCAATTGTTTATTATGTAGCCCTTTATTGTTTCAATTACTGACGTGAATCACGCTTGGTTAATGTTTTATAGTCCGTCTATTTTTGATATTGTTTACTTTCTTCTTTCGACTCGGTTTCTTAGTCAATGTTAACTCCACCTTTGGATGGCCTTCAATTGTTTATTATGTAGCCCTTTATTGTTTTAATGGCAGCTATAACACGTTCATAATTGCCTTCAATATAGCCAAAGCAATTGCTGTGCAATATTCATATTATGTTCTTTATGATTTCATTTTCATAGCAGAGGCTATTTCAAAGTGATTCCAGATGGATTATAATGTGAATTACTGTAATTAATAGTTAAGAATGTGGCTTATTTTTATAATTTAATATCTTTTTCCGATCTTTACTATGTGTCTGCTCCGATAGGTATCAATTATAGTATTCTATATATATCTATACAAAGAAAATAATTACTATCAACATGACTGCCTCGGCGGCGTTGTACTGCATGCGCGGTACGGCAATGCTCTGAGGTCCTGGGTTCGAATTCGAATGGCGATAGGCTCGTCCCTTACCACGTCATGGGACGGAACACACTTGGCGAAATGTGAGTGCCCTGATTGCGCCTCTGCATATCCCTTCGGAGATAAATGCGTTATGTGTGTATGTATGCATGTATGTATGTAATAAATGTTAGTTTAAAATTTTGTAAAATTCTTACTCACGGTTCTGCTTTAATAAAAAGTTTTCCGGCTTAAAACACCTGCTATAGATTTTCTCGGGATAAAAAGCAACCTATGGACCCTACTCTTTCCAGGATCTCAACTACCTCCATTCCAAACTTCACCGAAATCAGTTCAGTTCACAGACGAATAGACAGAGTTACATTCACGTTATGATTTTTTATTGTTAGACATCGAAGTAAAACTAGTTTTTGGATTTCATCGCGGTCCGCCCCGTAATCATGAAGGTTACAATTTTCGAAACTTCGGGAAAAAAATTAAAATATAAAAACCACGATAAAATCCGAAAACATGTTTTATTTGGATACTTTCGCTTTATAAGTATGGATAAGATTACTTATTTTGTTAAACAAAAAATACATCACAAAAGGTCTCGAAGTATTTATTATAAGGTGGTCAATAAAATTATCTGTTAATTAGTGCTTAAGTTGTTTAATTTTACCGACGTTGTTTACGTAAGATAAATATTATTATTCGTCATTATAAATTTACAACATATTCAAAATCTCCGGTCGCATGGTTGCCACTCACCTAGTATTGCTTCCAGCTTTGACGACAATCGTGGATTAATTTTATTCATAATTCGAGAATCATGTCAATGTGAGTTTATTTTTAGATTATGTACGTAAGTACGACTCTTAGGGTCTGTTAAAAGATATAGAATGAGTTTTAATTAGCAAATAATAAGGTTTTTAATTGCGTGTGGCAATTATCGACTTTCAAGGAAAGGAGGGGACGTATTATTTTCTGGGTTTTTTGATGCCTTACTTTCAGAACAAAACGCAATAGTTATTATGTTGTTACTTGAGATCAGTCAAAGGTGCATATGCTTTAAGTACTTTGTAGAATCATATAGTCAATTTTCCTTAGATTACCAACCGGTCTCGGCTCGCTTCAGCCGAGATGTTACCAATAAGTTTCTGATTTTTAGTTAGTGTGTAAGTGTATTTCTGACAGAAAGTGTGATGTTACGGCTCCGAGAAATTCTCTTCTTGTAGTGGCCTTAGGGGATGTAAAATTAAAATGACTTTTTATTAATATTTATTTAGTACGAAATTTACACTTTTTTATTTCACATCTATGGTTACAATAAAAATAAAATAAGCCTTTATTGCTGTTACTGCTAATTACAATAGGTATCTTATAACATTACTTGTTTATGTAACTATTTATTACAATAACTATTACTTAATATCGGCAAACCGTTTCTCTTTGCAATAGCTTGTCCTTCGACAAAGGCTACTAAAGATTTCCATGGTTAGAATAACTTATGGTAAAAAAAAAAACAAGAAGGCAAGTACATAATTACGTTTGAATATGCAATTTCGAAAAGGGTACATGTCCGAAAATGTAAAAAGTTTAGGAAATGGAAATTTTCTAAAGTAGTGTGAAAAAATCAAATTTATTTTTAGGTTAGAATTTGGGTTCAATTAGCAAAATTACAGAAGTTTTGTTGTTATTTGGTATATATACATTTCTCGATATTGATCTAGATATTGTATTTATAAGATGCCCTTTTCGAAATTGCATTTTCGTTTATAAACACAATGTCTAACTGCCCCTGTATATTCAAAGTGTAATAAATATTCCGATATAGTCCAAACTATCAATAGGTCATCTAAGACCTCCATTATGTCATTTGAAGAATGACATTTTCCTCATAATTAAATCGCGTTCTAGACTGAAACTAGGTGACTGATATTTGTCTATATTTAGTTATGTTATCATTATTGATAGGTTTATTAGTTATATATGTACGTAGTATGACATAGGTTATATATTTATAGATGTTGGCTGATTGAATTTATACTTACGAATTATGATAGTGAGAATATAATGTTATTGATAAGTATTTATTGTTTGTTTAATCGGTCAAATGATACAAAGATAGATACTGTATATAATTAGGATAGTATATCTTTTATATATTATAAAAATGTTTCCATTTCTGTCTGTATGTTATCGATTTCCTTAAAATCCACTGCACGTATTTTTATGAAATTCGGTATGGAGATAGTTTACGACCCTGGGAAGGTTATAGGCTACTTTCTATCCCGGGAAAATATATAGCGGGACTTTTTATCCTGGAAATCTCCTTCACGCAGGCGAAGCTGCGAGCAAAATTTAGTAGATCTATATGATCCGTTAGAATTACGGTAGCCTTTTGACTGTCACACTTGATAACTATAAACCAAGCATAAGTAGCTGATAGTAGGTACTTGTTATTGTTAGTTAATCTATTTTCTTAAATCTATTTTTAACCTATAATATATATACGTCATTATCAGGTACCGTCAGACACAAAAGTAACTGAACAAATTCAAAAATACAAATCGCCTTTAAACTTTTGTCAGTATCAACAATCGTTTTTTATTCACTAAATGAACTTCGAAGGGTATTTTACTTTGGATCAAGAAAAAAGAATATTTTTATTGAACTTAATGTGTAGAAGCGCTTTGAAATTTGAATTCAGCTACTTTTATGGTTGACTGTACAATCTTAATTGTAGTTACTTCTTATAAAATATCTCACCTATCACGCCTTTATCGACAAAGTATTTTTAATTACATTTTAAGTTTGCTCGGAAAATCGCTTCGTAGAATCACTACTGTATACAGGTGATACATTTTTTTAAATTAAATAAAGGGCTTTGACAAAGGTCGCCGTCGAGCTTAGCTTTCATATCTCTTGATCTCTAGAAATATTGAAATGTTATATTTACACTAGCTTTTGCCCGCGGCTCCGCCCGCGTTATTAAGTTTTTCAGGCTAAAGTTTTCCGTTATAAAAGTAGTAGTTTCCCGGGAGCCTATGTTCTTCCCAGGGTCTCAAACTGTCTCCATACCAAATTTCATCTTAATACGTTGGGTAGTTTTTGAGTTTAACACGTTCAGACAGACAGATGCAGCGGGGGACTTCGTTTTATAATATATTTTTTAGAACTTTTAAAGTGGAACAATCCCGTCATACATCATTGTTGCATAACTTTAACCGTTTACGCAGCGCAGGCAACGGAAGCTCTCAAAACTTATAATTTTCCCCGTTTTTGCAACATGTTTCATTACTGCTCCGCTCCTATTGGTCATAGCGTGATGATATATAGCCTATAGCACTCCAGGAACAAAGGGCTATCCAACACAAAAGATTTTTTCAGTTCAAACCGGTAGTTCCTGAGATTAGCCATTACTGCTCCGCTCCTATTGGTCATAGCGTGATGATATATAGGTTATAGCGGTCCACAAATAAAGGGCTATCCAACACAAAACGAATTTTTCAGTTGAAACCGGTAGTTCCTGAGATTAGCCATTACTGCTCCGCTCCTATTGGTCATAGCGTGATGATATATGACTTTGAGCACTCCACGAACAAAGGGCTATCCAACGCAAAAAGAATTTTTCAGTTTGGACCGGTATTTCCTGAGATTAGCCATTACTGCTCCGCTCCTATTGGGTATAGCGTGATGATATATAGCCTATAGTACTCCACGCACAAAGGGCTATCCAACGCAAAAAGAATTTTTCGGTTTGGACCGGTAGTTCCTGAGATTAGCGCGTTCAAACAAACAAACAAACAACCCACAAACTCTTCAGCTTTATATAATAGTATAGATTTGCCTAATGATATGTAACTTGGGGTAAACGTTCATTGTAAACATATTTCAATTAATGTCAACGGGTTTTAATGCCGATTCATTTGATCCGATAACGCGACGTAGTACATGTGTTAGGGTTGTCACATTTCAATGAACTTTTTCCGGATATACCATATAAAAATTTGTCAAAGGATTTTTTGGTAGATTGTTTGCCTATATTGGCAATTTTTAGCAATCGTTTTGCGGCGTCGGTACATAAATCTAATAAAAAAAAATTAAAGGTTTTTTTTTGGTAGATATTTTTCTTTCCCTAGGTTTAAAAGAGAAATTCAGGATATAGTTTTTTGCAATCGTTTTTCGGCATTACTACATAAATAAAAAATACATACATTGACCTGTTTGACGTAGATTGCACTGAACCGGTTTCAAACTTAGAATATCGTATTCATCTATTATCAACAGCTTGTATTCGAAAATACACAAGTGATTAACTAATACGTTATGTAAGAGTAAATGTAATAGTAATAGTACACAGCTACAGTGGCATGATTGCTATCCACGCAGAAACACACCAAGCCCCATAATACTCTTACAAAAGTAATTCTCGCCTAGGCTTAATTACGTATTTACACTGTGTTTCATAAAAATACGTTTTCGGTTTATTGTCAAACAATTTTGTATGTGATTTACGTATAATAGTGAATCTTATTTACTATGGTATTAATTTTATATTCGTTTGTAAGCAATGGTGTGATAAATGCTGGTAAGCCTTGTAAAAATTCAATACATCGTATATATCCTTAGTTAGTAATAAAGAGTTCTAAGATTATATAGAGCGGACATTGGGAAGATTGTTAAACAAAAATTTTGCGCTTGTGATGGTTACTCAATGTACCGTGAAATAGCAAAACATTAATGTAAAATACTTCATATTTTTCCATATCATGCTTTGCTCGTTTTTATTGCGAATATTAGCATAATTTCTGCAAATATATAATTTTTGTATTAATATATAAATACGCTGTGACATCTTGTCATACGGGCATTTCAAATAAGACAGCGCTTTATTACTAAATGGTAATAACTTTTAGATCAAAAATTTGGCCCTGATATCCAGTCTATAACTTACTATATAGTTTAATTATTTAATGTATTTGGTTAGTAACACTACCCGTCTAAAACATCGTGAGGAAACCTGCATACCTGAGAAATTCTCTATAGGAATTTTGAGGGTGTGTGAAATCTACCAATCCGCACTAGGCTAGCATGGTGGACTGAGACCTAATCCCTCACGATAGTAGAGGAGGCCGGTGCCCAGCAGTGGGACAGTATATAATACAGAGCTGATATTATACTATATTATACTACCCGTCTATACACCTGGGTCAATACTTCATTATAAATCTGCCGCACAATCAGTCAAGGGAGTGGATAGTTGTTTTTTATTTCGCCTCCAGGCGCACTCGCTCATTAGAACAGTTGACACATGACGTGGTTTACTTGAATACGTTATTGCATATGTATACAGACGGTTACATTATTAAGGCAATGTTAGATGGCCTTAAATGGACCGTGTGAGATGAATCTGAGAAATCTATTAAAACAGTGAAAGTCAGAAAGGCTAACATAATTTATAACGGAAGGATTGGACTTATAATATTTTCGGTAAGCCCCGGGTTCAAATGCAACGGAAAACATTTGACTTGCTCCGAATTAAAAGAGCCATGCTCGCTTCCATCACAATATTATGAGACTGATATAAGCATTGGTTTCGCCTGTGCTTAACCCTTAAGGAATAAGCGTGGTATTTATGCAGCTATCTTATCTTTATTTTAAACTTAAAACACAAAACTATTTTTTTTTACTATACCTCTGCCTCTATCGTATATCGCTACATTATCTTAAGGTTGACTGGGAGAGAATTCTCTTGGCATTAAGTAATTCCGCCTGTACACCACGTGTACAAAATGTTTTAAATAGGTAAATAAATAAAGTCTAAAATTGACGCGTAGTGCATATCTATTCGTTTTCTTATCAACAGTATCTCAATGTTATGTAAGAAATCAAGTTTAATGACTATTCTATAGTAGCATTTTCATTGCATATTTTTCTTTAAAGGGCTAATTGATTACGCAACGGTTTAATTTTTTTACCGGCATTGGTTAAATAATTCATTAAACGGCCGTTTTAAGCTTTTAGTTTAGGTTAATAGGTTTAGTTCAGGCATAACTATTTTAATACAGTAGGTCGTTTGTGTTAGCGCAGTGTTGATATTTAAAGGGCATATTAGTAACTTTGAAAATAATGAATAAAAACACGTTATTATGTAGGTATATTAATAATATCCAAACTAGACTCAAGTAGTCTCGATTCAATCAAGCAATTGCAGAGTTAATTATGTTAGTTACAACGTCCTCTTTCATTGGTACAATGCGCTTCTGTCAATTGAATTGTATGAACTTACGAGAAACTTCTAAGCATTGGACGGTAAATTACAATAAATTGTCATTTGAGTGAACATTCTATTTTTAGTCGGTGCCAGCAAGGCCCGAGTTGTTAACTGTTCATCAAAAACGACCACGCAATCAATTTGACCCATTCCTTGCATTGTTGGACTTTGAATTAGACGCGACCGCCTTTATGACTGGAACTGTGCGTCAATTGTCGATATATTTGGGAATTTTCCTTGGGAATTGGCTGAATATTCCATTGGATTATAATCTAATATTAAATATTATGAGACCAATATTACGTTACTATCTTATGTTTGTATTATTTTCCTTAATTTTTCGTTGTGTAAATTTAATTTTCTCTAATTGGTATTTTAGAGTAGAGACGAAATAATTATGTAGTATACCGCCCTCTATCGAGTAATATTTAATACTATGCAGAGCCATCTATCGTCGAGTAGGATTAACCGATGAAGTTCATTTAGCATTTACCACTCTGATCACAGATGGCGCTGTTACTATATTTTGCAATGTAAACAAAATATTTCAGTGTTGAAAGAATAACCTACAAATTCATTGAGATGTAAATAATATTATGCGACAGAAACGTAGTATATGACTATGTTACTGTTACTCAATATTAGTTATGATAGTAGACATACAACTGACTTTTCGATAGAAATTAATCGGACTTGATAAAATTAGACAAATACCTATGTTATAAGTTCTTAAACATAAAGTATGTTTTAATTTATTAGTAGTAAAACAAATCTAGTTCTGAAATTTAGATACCTAAATTAATTGTAACACCTGGAACTATATAATATATTTATGCTTCTAAGATAATACTTCATTTATTTATATTTAATGCACACAGTGTTACGGAATATTTCGCTTTCACAAAATATTAGTAAGCGATAGTTTTGGTCATACTAACCCATTAAGAGGCTATTTTCCAATCAGAAAAAAATCTATTCAATATTCTTCTGATTTTTTTGTTTGGATATCGATCCAAAAAAATATTATAAACCGACTGAATACAACACAGTTAAACAATTTTATTATTAAATACCTAGGTATTGTAGGTTATCCTAAGAATAACTTTTATCCTACGGAAAGATCCTAAGATTATTTAGAGCGGACATTGGAAAAATTCTCATACAAAAAAATTGCGCATATGCAATGGCTACTCAATGTAAATTAATTCATATTTTTTCTATATCGTCATTTGCACGCTTTGGTGTGCATATTAGCATATTTTATGTAAATATGTTATTTTCGTATTATCTAATTACGCTGTAACATCTTGTCACGTACATTTCAAATAAGACAACGACTTATTACCAATTGATACTTACTAATTTTTAGACCACAAATTTGTTCCTGATGTCCAGTCTATAACTATACTTACTGTTTAATGTCTTTGATCCTATGATTAAAAAATCAGAGACATTCCCGCCTTCACAACAAGCACTACAACTCCGTAAACCAGGATCAGCAGTGGCACACATTTTATGATACTGACCGGTGAAGCTCGGCGAGTCCCATAAAAAACTAACTTGCCATTATCCCGCTACGAAATTAATCAAATAGAAAGCTAGGGAGGAGTTGGAAATATTAAGTATCCACTTCCCTCCATAGCAAAGCGGGAGATATAATAATGAACTAACGAGGCCTTTTAACCTCAGGTACAGGGACGTTAACAACTAGGTAAGCCAGTTTTAAAGCACCACGGATAAAAATAAAACGAAAGGGTCCTATCACATGAGCTGTTGATTTGAACAATCAGCCATAAAGTACCTAAATAATTTGGGTTAACGTTTGCCGAATGCGAATCACTATTGGTACCTATCCTACTTAGCATATTTTCCATGACCTCACAATTAAGTACAATTTCAGAAAGTAAATGAATACGCGTGTAAACATCACTCATGGCTTGTCTGGATCGTAAAATACCACAGCCACATTCGACAAGATGGCCAAATATTTTCAAGGTCTCACCTTGACACTCAAGTTCACCAAAATAGCATATACGAATGTAACATTCAAATTGGTTTTTGTCAATTACTTGACATTCGTTTTCGACATTGGATCACGTCATCTCTAGGAAAATGCTCATAGCTTTAATAAATAGTTGTAGCTGCCATCCCATACTTAAATATGGCGGAACAAATGTTGAGTGATTCACAAATATCAGCGATAATAAAGATATTTTAAGTTACAGAAGTAATATTTTTTTATGATTGTTTTTCAAACATTTACTTTATAAAAATGTGGGATTGGATGATAAATTATACAGTTTAGCTATGTTATAAACATACACTGATACCAGGTACTGAGTTCATCATACTTATAGACAGGACTTTTTTGTGACCTTTTTTGGGGGCATGCTAATTCTCGAAAGTTGTATGTTCGTAATTTTTTTTTTTTATTTAATTTTTGTACGCCCTTCCCTTCCTGTACTTTTGAAGCAAATTTTTTCGATATTTTTGAAATTTCCTTGGGGTACCGGGAAGCCCCCCTTTTAATAGAACTTTTTTCGATATTTTCGAAATTTTCTTGCGGGCACTGCATGCCCCAGCGTGCTCCCACAAAAAAAATCCTTGCTTATAGACAGGCTTAAGAGACGTTCTATTGAACTAGTGTTTTTACATTATGATGGGACAAATGTACGAAGCCTTGACCTACAAAGCATAAAGAGCCCCAGAGTCCTCGTCACTTTCTGCGTTTACAAACATTTGTAAATTATTTAGATTTGTAACGATTTTGGCATCGCTATACAAAGCATCGTAAAATGACTTTTTAAAACCACTTCAGCGTTAAATTTGTAGCTATAGTGTTCTACATTTCACGCGAATTACAGTTTAAGTGGAAAAAATAATTAGATGAATAAAATATTGTCTCAAAAGTTGTCATAACTCAAATAATGTTGTCTCTAAATCATTTCATAATACGCTGTTGGTTTTTAGAGTGTCGTTATTTGAAACTATTATAACTTGAAACATGAATATTTCATTGAAGTGTAATATTTTTTTCAACCCATAGAATGTTAAATATTATTTGGATTCAGTCAAATTGTTACTCTACCGCCAGTTCGGAACCAGTGCACCAGAGCAGAACAGCCAAGAAACTCTTTTGAAAGGCGTACAGGGCATAATACAAAACAAAATATATTACTACTTTTTTAATTTTGCTTAGGGCATTTACTTTATTTGCTGGCCAAATAATACCTACATTTTCATTTCGAATGCCCTTAAAAATTGTCCAGGAGAACATCATACTTTCAGTCAGAAATACACTTACACACACCGCATTCGCATTAAACTGCAAAATGATCAAAAATATCAGTAAACGAAAAACAGTATTTTTGGCGAATGACGATGATTTTTGGCATAATGTTAGTCGACAGTCGCCATTCTAGAGAACACCAATTCACTTACCATCAGGTGTAGCGGGGTAACTATGCCGTTCACGTATTAAAAAAACCCTGTATTTAAAAAGAGTTTGCACATGTTGGTTAGTATCCGTCATTGTATTTTTACAACACGACCCAATTTCTACTCAATAAAAGATAGTCGTAATCTCTCTGTCCACACAGTTTCATTGTTTCGCGATTTATGCGTTTAATCCAAATTGAATCATCAGTCATGGAATATTTGATCATCCGGTTCGCTGTTTATATTCGATACATTAAATGCATTACTTTCAGGTTTCTTTGAAGTAGCGGTGATGCGTTCTGAATTTATTGCAAAAATTTTATCGTAAAGATTGTGGTCGGTTCTTCCTGAATTATGTTTTCTGAAATAATTTTATATGAGTCTGTGAACACCGAAGTTATTGCCAATATTTTCTTGGTTAGAATCTTTTAAAATATCATATTGGTCATAGAACTTTAAAAAAAATCTATATAATTAAGTGTGTCATTAAATTTTAAGATCATTTACCATTTAGTAATAAAAGCTTTTGCTTGCAACTTTGCCCGCGTGAAAGACATTTCCGGGATAAAAGTGCCGCTATATATTTTCAATAATAACTTTCCCAGGGTAAGACAATTTATAACCTTCCCAGGGTCTTAAACTATTTTGATAGCAAATTTCATAAAAAAAAGTTTAGTAGATTTTGAGAAAATCGGTGACATACAGAAAGACAGAAAAGGGGACTTTGTTTCATAATATGTATAGATTGTATTTAGAAGAAAGATTTGCGACTTCAATTTAAACTTAATAAAAAAAGTAAATCTTTCATAAAATAAATAATTCAGTTTCACAAAAGGACATGACGCCGTCACCATTATAGATTTATTCACCGTCCGTCAGTTTTGCTGATCGATGGAATTAAATTTAATAAACTATGTTTTTGTTATAATAGTCGATAAAACTAAAATAAATCGCCATTATTACGCTAAACATTCCTCTTGCTAATTAAAGTAATATAATATTTTGATACATAACCTATAATTTATTACCTTATTTGGTGTCACAAGTTATTATATATTAAAATTGCCGTCTGCCAAAACTTGTTTCATATTTGAATTAGCAGAGTTATAAAAATAGCTATCTGCGGTTCGAAACCACTTTAAATGTAATTGTGTAGTAAATATAATATTCTGTTTGTGTTTGTTTTTTGTTTTTCCTTAATATGTACAATATTATTTGTCGCGGTGTGTATTCATTGTGAAAAATAATAATAACTGAACTATTTCCCTATCTAAGCGGTAAATACAGTGAACATTGGTCGGTAATGGTTCCATAAATACTAAGAAGACTTATCCTTTACAACAAAATCAATGGTTATTGAAACATCTGTCATAAGTGAATATTACGACGTCAGATATTCTATTGGCCTTGACGAAAATACAAATTAATATTATAACATTTTAGTGAAAAAAAAAAAATTAGTTATCTCTAAAATGTAAACAGATGTCGTAAATAGCATGGTTTTTGTCGCATCATTTTTCTACCGCATTTATAGTCAAAGAATGTCAATTGTCCTAAACAGCTGTTCAATTTCTATGTCAATGAATTAATATCAACAACAATCAAGTTAGTTTAGATATCGTTGTACGAAGCGAGACGCTGACAGTTCGGTCGATGGACGAGCTAGTCAATGCGCGACGTCCACGCCGGTAAAACGTTACCGGGCGTACAGAACGCGAACCCGTGAATTTAAAAATCGAACGTATCTACGACACTTTATAACTTTTTTAAATAAAGAGTCTACTCCATTTGATTTAAAAAAAAAGGAATAACAACGTATAGCAACTAGCCAGTGTTCGGTATCAATAAACAGTTTTTAATGTTAAAATCAAAATTCGAATGCGTAGATAAAATGTAGATATGCACATGCATAGCACAGGTTTGATCGTCAATTTTTTTTTTTATATGTAATCTGTGATTTTATGATTTAATGTATTTATAGACTACAATCCAAATTTGGATGTAAGTTGATAATATTAAAACAGATCCATCTTCATTACAGACTAGATACATCTATAAAAAAGTAAAATGATACATATTTAAAATACAACGCTAGAATGGCATACAAGGTAATGAAATTTAAAGTCACGTAGTTTATATTTAGGCAACATTCAGATGGCAATGACAGACGGTTGATTGTGACAAATGATCTCAAAAGCATGCAGCGTAGTACTCTGTGCTATAATGTCGAATGCAAATATAAATTGAGGTAAATCTGATATCATCAAAACATGTCTTGTATTTTTTGCATTGAGTTTTGGGAAAAAACATTTTTTTCTGAGGAACTGTATGAAGACAAATTATTTTATTGAATGTGTCACGTTACTATAAATATTACTTAATTAAAGAAAAAAGAGATTACAATTTGGTAAATTGTATTACTTGGTAGAAAAAATATTATGAACTTGACTTCGCACAATCTTTCACTAGATATATTAGAAAAAAATATCCAGTCAATACACTCCGGATTTAATTTTTTATAAGTACCAACGTAAAAAAAAAGACGTACATGGTTACGATATTCATGTACAAATAATATAAACAAAAACATAAAAGCGTAGATAGAATTGTTAAGTACTATCGCGAAACCAAAACTTGTGAATAAACAGATTTTTTTATGGGCATAGTCAACGACCAGACACGTGGGTGGCTAGAGATATAAATAGATATATGTAAAATAGATTGGTTTGTTTTTGTATATTAATTTTATATATAAAATATAGCATCCTTTAAAATCACCACCTATTGCAGAGAATAGCTAATAGTTTGTTCATAATATTCAGAAAGAATTACAAGAAAAATATTTTAATTTTTTTTTTAATTCAAAGCCCTAGTCCTTTATTCTGTTTAACAATAGAAATAAAAGCATAGACAAATTTTGCCACGAATACGAAATGTATCCATACAATATGACAGTATAATAAATTATTACCAAATGCAAGTAGCTAAGAAATCCATTTACATGGTACCAGCGAAGAAAGATCTCGATACTAATTCTATATCTGTAATTATATTTGATTCCTTGTTTAAAACCACGCGGATTTCACAAGAAATAAGTTTGAATCCTTTTTTATTCGCTAAAGAAAACACTCTGTTCAAACATGGAGTTTTTACTGTGTATAGACTCTTTAACTATGGTTTTTTGACGTTAGATTTTTTGCTCATTATATTCTGTTATAGCAAAAATAAAGAAAAATACGCACTCAGAATGATCGAACACGTGTTTGGTCAAACTGATCGATGACAATGACGAAATGGAAAAGTCGGAGTCTTCTATACATATTTACAGAGATTATCATCTGCAAACAGTCGAATATAGCCTTTAGGGCTTCACGAAAACGCAATCAATCCGTTTGATACAATATCAGACGTATGTAAACATTGTAGTCCTTAATGTTTTGCTTATTTAATTGGATTTACCCGTATAATCTTATCTTTGAATAAATTATTCCTAAAATATCACATATTTCGATTAATCAGAATAAAATGTTTATTTCGAGTAGCATTCCAGCTATTATTATAACTGGGTAAACATTTCCACGGCACGCATACATTTTACGTGATCTGCCAACGTAATAGGATCGATACGGTCGGATGGCTTCCGATACTTCAAACCAACCTTCGCCACTGTCTTCCGGAATGCTATTTTTTATTTACCACTATTTATCAAACAAACAAGAATCCTTACGAAAACAACCTAAATCTGGATGAGGCCAATGCTCATGATTTATTACTCAATCTTTGCGTAAGTTTTTTATACTTACGCAAAATAAATTACTTTAAAGTAGGTGACGATTGTTTTTCAAAATTAGTTAAAAATAATGTTGAAGGTAAAAGTAGCTACATGTTTTGAATATAACGGAATTTGTGATGTTATTTTGAATTATTGTTTTATTAGTTTGGTGAAATGGTTGTAATGCACGTGATGCTATTAGTAAGTGCACTCAATTCTGAAGATAGTATTGAACAACTAACAGAAGATAAGCGTCTAAATCCAGAAGCCACTTAGTTTTCTCTGATCAAACTTATTTACGCCATCTATTTTACTTAGAAGACTACGAAGCTTTTTGTTGACAAGCAAAAACGAATTGAAATGTAATTTAAAATTGAATCATTGAAGGAAAAACTGATTTGCACTTTTGTCATCTACACACTCACTAAATAGTCAGTAAAAGCGCTTGAGCAAGTCACAGTTTCCTGCTGATTAGCATTGAATGCATCTGCGCTTGCCATAGTTGTCAATGAATGGGAATTGATGTTCGTAATAATAATAATTATGATTCTGACACATCTAAATATAGAAACGCATGTGATTGATAACTTTAATTCACGCTACGTGACTCCGCAAAAAATAAATGATGTTTCATTCTCGACGTAATCGAGGGCTTGTTAATTAAGCAATTAGGATACAAGAACTAATTTTGGTGTATTTCTTTTGAATTAGAATTATTGACGGGATAAAAGAAATAGTTTTGGTGTATTTTCGTCATCAGAATTATTGACGTTTAAATGTTTAGTTGAGTTTGTGGATACTTCTTTTTTTCTTAATTTAGCCTTACTAGCTAGTTCATTTTATATAACAATTGATTTATTAGTAACTAACAGAAATTAATAAATTCAAATATATCTGAAATCGCAAATAGAACGTCTTTCTTCGAGATTTCTGTGACAACGTCTGTCAGTTTCGATGTAGTAACGCGAGTCCGTCACAAAAATAGACCAGAAAATGTGTAGTAATACAAAATGAATATATCTTCGTAGCATAATATAGCTATTTATAATATTTATTTAAACAATCAACCCGAGACGAATGCACAATTTCGCGAAAATTTTAAATGTGTGTCAAGGTTGAAAAGATATAAATATTTTTCACGAGTAATTAGAAAGTTCGGTTTTTAGTTTTCCCAACTGGCGTGTGGTCGCATTAGTCATCGACCTTAGGTGTATTTCCGAAACTGATCCCCTTCAAAGATCCATTGGCGTAAATATTTATTTAGACCAATACAAATATAGGAGTCTGGATTTGTTATCTTTGGAAGTTTTCGTATACCTAGAGATTAATGATAGACGGAAGGTTTCTAGGAATTATTTCTCTTAATATATAATGTTGATTGATTATACATTTGACGATTATGCAGAAATAAATCAATATGTCATCGGGGATTTACAATAACAATACGAAGGACACAACTCCATATAAATAAATCCTATTGAGACGACTGCGATGCTATCACATTACTAAACGTTGGTGAAACATTAATTATATCATACCATTTCTGCAAGCGTTTTCTGACATTCGTACCCGCAAATTCATTAATTCAATGATTTAGGTACTATATGTGTAGTCCAATAAGTGAAGAACAAAAAACGACCTAACCTTCCTGCAAAGATTGGCCGCATGCGTCATAAAGATCGTAAAATAAAATCAATATACTCCAGAGCTCTTGTGCATCAATATTTGGAAGACCTGATTCCGTTCTTTATGAATCTGCATGAAAGAGAGTGGGAAAGTTACTGCGCCATATTTACTAATGTACAAAGATTATGATATAAATACGCTATTACGAAACGTGACCCTAATGGTTTCGGTAGTTTTAACTCGTGTCCAGATAACGCCAATCCCCGTAAACTGTTTTAGTCTGTAGTATGTCAACTAGCGGAGCCGGCTTACTGACCTGACGTCAGTGAAGATTATCTGGCTTTTAGATAATAATTAAATAACTGACATCGCAAAATATTTGCCGCATATTTTTATAGATCCGTCAGAGCTTATCGACTATTCTAGACTTTGATTTACTGTCGTCTGTAATGCGTTTGTAAAATTTTATCGATGACTAACTGTGAAGAAAAAGATTTTGTCAATTATCCAAAATAATTGATACTACCTAATATTGGTCGCAGTCTACTCTATGTAGGCAACTTCCACCAGGTTGAACTGGATTATTTTGGGAAGGCTGTTCCCCAATGGACGTTTCATAGCTAATTATAATGATATATTCTACGTGTCAATCAATTGCAACTTTGAAAAATGAGTATTTTCCAAAATTAATTGTACGTAACGAAATAGTTTTTACGAATATTACATTTTCTGTTCAATCTGTTTTTTTGTGTTAATAAATTTATTCTTTATAGTACTTTATAGAACGAATGTATGAAGACAAGTAAAAACAAGACAGACGGGACAGAAAATTTCGTAACAATATTTCGTAAAAACTATTTCGTTATATACATTTATTTTGAGAAATACTCACATACATTCTATCAAAATATTGTTCGTGTTCTAAAAGTGTTGGATGACACAATACCAATTATGTTACACACGTGTCCGCTCCATTGTTAAATAAAATTAATAATTAATGTAGCACCTACTACAGTGCTCTGATGAAATAAAAACAAGAATAACTTTATCCACATTTAGTATATTAGTACGGAAGTGGAATAAGACTGATTTTCTAAAGTATTATTTGCTTTTGTAAATGTCCAAATATAGTAATGTTATTAGACTTAAACAGGTAGAGTTGAATAATAGTGAAAAAAGTCACTACATAGTTTATAGATCTCATTTTTAGGGTTTTGTTCCTACGAAGGAACCCCTATAGAATCACTTTGTTGTTGGTCTACCGTTTGTCTGTCTATCAAAACCCTTTTTCTTAGGAACGCGTAGAGGTATCAACTTACTGTCACTATATATTGTATTTTTTTATATAATGTATATATTTCAATTAAAGAGGTTTCATAGAACTGAGAAAAGTTAACTTTACATCGTGAACCTATGTGATAATCTCTGAAAGTTACGTATTATATTAATATTTAACAGTAGAAAATATATAAAAATAAATAAACCAGGAACCAAACCTACTGTAATTGCATGTTCTATAAAGCTATGCTATTTAGACATATTATTGCATATTACAGCTATAAATATAATTAATAATGCGCTCTGTCCATTCTCATGCAACTAAATGCAAGTTTAAAATGTTTCGTGTCACATTGAACGCATATTTCTGACTGGTGCAGTGACACTTTCCCGTCATGATTTATGACATTTTGTCAGTAATTATGCGGCATATTACAACTGTTAAACGTCATAAATTGTCTTTGTCAAAGTTTTGACAGCGTTGTGTTATTGTCTATGAAAGAATTCTGAGACGTGCATATAAGTGAAATTCTGTTTAATTTATTACTGTCCATATTTGTTAAGATAATAACTACTTCCGTAAATACGTTAGCTTAATATTAATTTCTCGCATATGTTTCTCGTTTTGCACTAATTGAATCACTAATAAATCTACATGACGTTAATCTCCATATTCTTAAATAGTAATTGGATTACCGTCAACATGGTATCAAATACAATTAATTCACGAGAAACATTGAATCATAAACGTTTATCAATTATATAATTAGATAGTGCGTTTATATATCGTTTTAGACGGCAATATATCACCGTCTGAGATACCAGAGCCAAGCAGCCTGTCTGAACTCATAGGTTTAATGGTTTATAGGATTATACAATCAAGGTGAAATATTTTGCTAACGTAGATAGGAATTTGGTTATGGAATTGAAATTAATCTTTTTATTATTTATGATAATAAATTTTGTGACAATTTTTTCCATTTTTGAACTAATTAAATTTGCTTGAAATTAAACTAATTTTCGGATTCTGTCGCGGTTAGTATTTTATTTTTCTCCCGACGTTTCGAAGACTTTGCAGCCTTCATGGTCACGGGGGGGACTCAATTAGGACTAAATTTGCTTGCTATAAAAAAGGAATGATTAATGTAAAATTCATGTGACGTATTCGACGATCTAGGTTCCGATCTATCAAGAGTTAAATTTACTTCCAAAGATATGGAAATGATAAAACATCATCAATCATTGTAATGACATTTTTTTTTTTACCAAATGTATATCATATCACCAAGACAACTAAACGTATTCAATTTCATATAGATCTTAATTCGAGGTGTTTTGTATAGCAATTATAACGTGATGTTACATTTAGGCTCAATGTACCGTGCACTGGGCTTTCATCCAAATTCAAAAACAGGTCTAGGTCGACTCGTCGACAGTTTAGAGATAACACAGATCGTTTTACTAGAAGTGATATAGAAAATTGTGGGAAAGAAATTTTCAAGATTTTTATGAAAGACGTGATGTATTTTTTTATTATTATTGATTTTATTGAAAGACAAGATGATTATTATTGATTGCTCGGTAAACACTTCTGAGTGATTATAAACGTTTTTGATACCATATATAAGCTATAATTATTAAAAAGTTCCTACTGCATTTTGCGCGTGATTCTGAAATATTCTATTTTAAGTTTTATATATACACTCACACCTTTTATCCTCGGAGGGGTAGGTAGAGGCGCAACTGATGCACCCACATTCCACCGTGTGTATTCCGTCCCAGGTTATGATATAAGGCGAGCCTGAGTTCTAGGCTCCTAGCTCCTAGCAACTTCGCCACCGAGGCAGTCATTATAATATTATAACGCTAAGTGATTTAGTTTGCTACAATTTTCTTTTAACTAAAACAAAAAAACCCATCGAGCATAAAAAAATACAAAACTACACAGTACATAGTACTACTACATAGTAAGGAAAAGAATATTCCGTTCAGCATTTTCGAAATGCCTTATTTATGGTTTACTTTCATCTGGCCCGTATCGGAGTTTGAAAGCAATAGTCCAGAGTAATGTTTATTTGGTTGAATAAGCGGGTGCAATCTGTTCCGCATGATATTTTCGTCTCTAGTTCGCCCGATATAACTTACTATATGAGGTTAATCGGTTCCCCCAATGCACGCAGCTCTAGTGAATGAAAACTTAGGACAATATATTTCTAGAAAATAATAGATTTGAAATAAAACTATAATTCAAACTTTAACGCGGTTTAATATATTTTCCTCCCGACGTTTCGAAGACTGCAGTCACGGGAGGGATTGAAGTATTGGTCGTCTGAAAAGTCAGTTACAATATCTGCCCACAATACAAAATGTTATTTTTTTAGCTGTTGACGGTCCGATCTACGCAGAATGACTGACAGTGTCTTTACGTCTGCCAGCCGGTCTTTTGGATTCCGTTTTAATAAATGTAGAAGAAAATCGCTGGGTTGTAATAATAGAATTGTTTGCATTTTTAATCGATTTCAAAGAAAGGAGGAGGTTCACCATTCGAAAGTTTTTTTTATTGATAATAAGATTTGTTGCGTAAAGTTATTCATGTGTTCTGCATTTAAGTACCCACATACATCGCTCGCAATCGATTATAGAACGTTATCTAATCTGTCAATAAAGATACAATATGTGTAAATATATGAATTTGCGTGGTAAACGAATTATCTAACACTTCAACATTTACGAAAATACATAAAATTTGAACATGCAAAGTTATTTAAATCACACTATTGTATTAAACTATTTACTTAAACATTAAATTCATGGACCTTCAACAAACGCAAATACTCTAAATTAGGCGAAATAAAGTCTCTTTTCTTTTGATAAATGAAGGAACTGCTTTGACTATCAATAAAAAAAAAAGTTATTTTTTTTTCTTTGTACCATGCACTGATTTTGAAAGGAGCAACACCAGAGTTCCTTACCCGTTCTTCTCTGGTGAAAACTGCTTTCCGAACAGTTGGTAGAGTTAATGTTGACGAAATCTAAATAATGTATAAAATTGTACAGGTTCAAATAAATTATAACATTTCCTTTATATAAAAAATAAAATTATGGTGGTAATAAGTATGGTGTCAAACATAAGCCGTGAGGAATGATTCCAATTTTAAAATGGAATATATAGCCAACATTACAGATTGCTTTAAACTGATCTATTATGTTGAACCTCATTAAACCAAATACGTTTGGAACTTTGAATACAGCTGTTCTTTTGTTATGTAACAAAGAGCCCTAAGCACCATAGCAGTTATTGATTGCAGCAATTAGTATGACCTTATGAATAAAAATAGGGTTACATGTTGCAAGTACATTAGAAGAAGCTGATAATATTAGTTTGTAAAATATTGATATACCCTTGATATGTGAAAATATATCTAAGGCTTGTATTATTAATGAGTTTGAAAGATAATTAACTTGATTAAGTTTTTGTTGATGCAAATAATAGATATTAGATGGAACTTAATGATTTAAAATAATTATTATATTTGGTAGTACGTGGACTAAAAACATTACCAGCTGGAAAGATACAAAATCCAACTAGACACCTCATTATTCTACTAACCGGTATAGCGAAAGGTTATGAAATTACAGGCTGTCGACAATAATGATGCAATGCTGATATCTTTTAATGTGGTTTACTTTATTTATTCTTGTAGTAATATCTAATGAAATGCATATTTATATTATTATTATTAATTAAAATTATTAACAAATTCGCATCACCTGGTTTGAAATTTATTATATCTAATTTTACCTTGTCTTTCTTCGAATGAATAACACCTGTCTAAAAGTCAACTTGACTACTTAATTTCTTGATTTAATTTACATTAAATATTCCAGAATCAATGTTATGCCAAACAGATTGATCGTATCTCTATTGACAGTTCCAAATTACATATGACATGTCATGACTTGATCCGATTTCGTCACAATCAATTAACATAGGTGCAGTGCTGTAACCTTAACACATTTACTGCGTGTGGGCTTCCAAATTCAACGTACCACCATTAATCTTGCATTGACCTTTTAGTACTTAGAAAGGCGTGCATTTAGTTGAACAACCTTTTAAATATCTCACCTGCGTAACTCACAAATCAACCGTAGCTTTCAATGAATGCAAGTACGTGTAATACGTTTGTTATTAATGTTAATACGGAGTACAATGTGCAAGCGATAAATGTCAGCCAATATCAATTGAGACGGGTGTAAAAACATGCCTACACTGGTTGTTGAACAATTTTATTACTTTGCGTCAGTTCGTTAACAAATTAGAATGATGTGAAGATTCAATAATCACTTGGAGTTCGGAATCTAAGAATGTATTTTAGAAGGGTGATGAATGAGAGAATGTTTAAATTGTTTCAAACTTTCGTCATATTTTTCGGACAACAACTCAATTATGATAAGGTTTGTAGCATATTTTTAAGCAAAAACATGGTACAATTGATGTATTTATTTTATTCTCTTTATTTTTAAATTTGTATTTATGTACATATTATATCATAAACAAATAAATCATTCTCCGATGGCGAAGCTCAAGACCCATGCCACCGGCAGTTTATTTTATTTATTAATAATCAAGTAACATAGACTAAATTGGGTTAAACCAGCTCATTAATATGTTAGTAAGATAACGGTAAGGTAAGTTGAATTGCATAAAAATAGGAATATGATAATTATTTGTTTCGGTACTAGTAATATTCGGGTATTTATCTATTCATGTATTTATTGTATAAGCGTAGATGTTGTAACATTGTGGGTAATAGACAAACCACTATGATTTAATTACAGCATACAAATAAATACAAAATTTTATTGATATACATTTTAAAAAGATCTGATTTTCACACTAATAATAAAACTAGTTTACGTATTTTCATATTTTAACCCGACTCGAACTAGATTTTCCTGAAACATTTAGTTCTTATACAAGCTGTTACATAATATATAAAAACTTTTTTTATAGCGAACATTTATTTGAAAAAGCAGTCTTTAGGTCTATTTTGGAATCATGCTCTTAACTCTTAATGGAAATATAAGTTTATTCAGCCGAAATTGTGTTCTATGCAGAGTTCCAAAGAAAATATATAATTTGATGCTAACAATAATAATTTTTAGAGTGCACACGTGTTTCATGGCGTTTTGTTTATTAATCAGCGTCCATTAATCAAGTTTAATGAAAACCAATTAAGCGAAACGGCAGGCAGGCGCGGACAAATTCTAATATGTCCATAGACATTGTATGATGTCGCAAGTCACTTAGTAGTTTGAGTCACAGCCGGTTGGGCTGGACTATTTAAATATATCGCAGACAATCAATCATCATATTTTATAAGGACACGAGAACCACGTCATTGTTACTGAAGTTAGTGGATATTGTACGAACACTGGCTACGTTTCCAATAATAGAATCGTTATTCCTGAATAGATAGCTTACGTGATAAATGTTGTCAGTTGATTTAATGTTAAAAATATATAGTTACATTATCTTTTCGATAGCTTCATTGATAAAGTGAAACGCATATATTTGTCATGTTTATATCGCGTTCTGTGCTATAAGTGAAATAAAACGAAAATGCTGTGAATAAGTGTTAGTTCCGGGGTCGGTGATATAATTAACACTAACAAAATGGCGCAAACACACGCTAAACAATGTCAAATGGACCACAATTATAAACTGGAGAAGAAGTATCTGGAAATGAAAAGACTTGTATTGGAAAAAACGGAGGAGTTAAAACGTCGTGACAAAATAATTGCATTATTAGAGAACGAAATAGATGACAAAGATGCGCAAATACGATACCTTAAAAATGAAATAGACAAATATAGACAGGTGGTCAAACCTTTGACTAGACAGATCATCGATAGTCATAAGAACGGATTCGATGCTGACGAAGAGTGTTTTGTGATGAAAACACCTGGTATTGAGAATACAAGGGTCTATACCCTTGGCGAGCCGCGGCTCAAAAGGACAGCGATATCAGCTGAGCCTTTATCAGCATTAACGCAAGACCATGAAATGAAATTGGTTAAAATACCAAAAAGTCACAGGTGAGAAATTTTTTCGAATATCCGATGAAATAAAATGGATTTTAACATTTTCATAATGTTATGGTTTTGTGTGTTTATTGTGTGAAGTAAATTCACATGTAATACATTTATCATTTTATAGTTTTGTTGATAAATAATATTACTCACTGGCATGACTTTAAAATTCTAGGACAAATTGGAACATAATTTATCAAAACGCAAACGGATATTTAACTAAAAGTATTTTATACACACTTCCTGTTTCAGTTCCAAAAAGATTCTTGCCAACCTATGTTTTACGCTAGGTACAACACTAAATTACTGCAGTCGTCATAACTATATGAACTAGTTCATACGTACTGTCAGATTGCAATAACTTCGATTCCCACGACAAACACGTTTGCCATCTCCACCCCATTCTTGTTGGTTATCTAAATAAGTATTTCGTACGTCATCCATCAATCAGTCAAGGTGGTGATTGAATTTCTTCTCAGTACAGGCATTCGCAATGGCAGTGCAGCCTCGAGGTCGACCTGTTAGCCAGTGTGCCTTCGAACGGACCCATTTGGTATAATTACGTTCGAACTTTATGTGATGCCTGCCCTTGCCGACGGCGGCAGTTATTTGTCTTTTTGAATAAAAGCGTTACAATTAGATATTGTAATTTCTTAATTTTTATTACAGATATTAGCATTTCGCATGTTAGTGTGAATAGTAATTAAATTAGCATTTTAATTAAATTAATTTCACTTGAATGTTAATTATTGATTGCTTTATTCAAACACGGCCTTAATAGGAAACAGCACGTTGAGAGCTGGCCAGATACAATAAATCAAGGCTTGTCTTTCCGTATGGAAAGCACATTCGTAAACAACATTAATAAATGTTTAGATAAATGCCAATAAAGATGTGACCTTTCTATCGATGAAGTGCGTTTATTTTTAACATTGTATCGATATTATTCTTGGAATTATAGATATCAGGAATCGCCTATTCGATTTTGAAAATATTATATTCGTTTTTTCCAGTCCTGTGTTAAAAATATAATACATTGTCTTATCTTTGCATCACCCAATGGTTGATTTTTAGAAAATGCCTCAGGCATTAAGTCCACGTGTATACATCTACTGTATATAAAGTTTAAATAAATAAAAAGTAATCTCGGAGATTTCATGATTATTTTTAAAGTAGTAGGTACCTATAGTATATAGAAAGGCACTGAATATTAAGTACTTATTCGTTAAATAATTCTGTACAAATGATATACCAAGGAAAAGTCTACCTAAATATTTCTTAGAATCATCTAATTGTACCTGAAAGACCTTACATGTGTTCCGAAACGCCTGAAGCGGTCGCCCACTTTGCAAAACTCAGAGGCCAACAACTGCCCATAACGCGCCCCAAAGGCGAAGTTCCGTATTGAATAGCAATTTAGCTAATTTGCTAATGTTTTATAGCCGCGTAAAGTGTTTGCACACGCATGGCCGATGGACAGCTTGCTTTATGTACCTAATTTATTGCAATAATTTAGAGGTTACCGCCATTACGGATAAGATAATGTAGCTAAAATTATCTTTGTACATCACGCACTGTTGCCTTATGGCGGGATCACGACATTTTTAAATTACCACTTGTGGACGACTTTGTACTTATAAAATAGCGATAGTGTGGAAATTGTGTCATTCTGTAAAATTTTAGTTGCCTTGGAGAAGCAGCTCAATATAAAATAAAAATATTTCTAAAAAACACCACTAAATATATTTTTGAATACCTGACGACCGGCATAGATACGGGCAAGAGAATTGTCCGATGATAAATTATTAATCTTGTCCGTGACCAGAGTACCTCTTTTTAGTATATTTGGCGCTGGGACGAGAATATCAGCGCCGGCCTTGCTAAAAAAAAAAAACACAATGTTTACAAGGTAACAAAATTGGGCGATTTATTGTTAGGGCGACATATCTTAATGAGCGATCGGCTTGGTACGTGCCCGGGTGCCACACACCCCTCACGCCACCGAGTAGAAGTAGAACCTCTCGGTTCGTACGAACAGTAGTAACCGACCACGAAGTCAGAAGAATCGCGGTTGCATCGCTGTCAAGCATTCAATAATACCTAATATCGTCCAAGACAATTTTTCATCCAGCATTATTAGTGGCGCTACCCGAGTAAAAGATTGTCGTTTACGCGCATTGCTTTTTATATTTTTTATGATATTAATCGTGAGTCGAAGTTCTGCTCGCGTAAGTTCTCCAGATACAAGTAGTTCATGCAAGATATAGTTTTATACAGGGTGCATTTTTAAGACGGGGAAGTAATGCTAACCTTAAGTGTTATATCCCCATAGTGTTGATCCTTATAGGCAAGCGAAGCGATTGGCATAAAACAGTTTTTGTGTAATTTGTACCTTATATACTGTCATTTTTTAAAAATCTTTAAATGGTTTACGGGTTTCCGAAGAAATTTTTCGTATAGCTATCGCCATTATGGTAGCTACCCTTACTTCCCAAAATCAAAAATAAACCTGTATAAATGTATAGGCTTAGGCATTCAGTCTAGGTTTTACAGTTTACTGAATGAAAATAAAAATGTACAGCAGGTACACACAGACACATGTCTTATGCTTTTATCGTCGAAGAGATGGGCAGAAGCACAACTAGTTTCACAGAACTTATTTTTCGCCAATATATTATATAGAAGAAGAGTCTATCCCTATGAAGTGACAGCCACAAACTCGAATCAAGGGCACCTCGCGT
This sequence comes from Manduca sexta, assembly GCF_014839805.1. NCBI lineage: Eukaryota > Metazoa > Arthropoda > Insecta > Lepidoptera > Sphingidae > Manduca > Manduca sexta. The sequence goes on from NC_051124.1 coordinate 8,408,474, forward strand.
GTACTTTTTCAATTCTTAACCTGGGAATCGAACCCAAAGGTAAAAAAAACCTTTCAAAGAATTAAAAATAATTAAGAAATATTTTTTTACAGATCAAGGGAGCTCATCAAAGGTGCTATCCTGGACAATGACTTCATGAAGAATTTGGAGATGACCCAGATCCGCGAGATCGTGGACTGCATGTATCCCGTCGAGTATGCGGCTGGCAGCTTAATTATAAAAGAAGGAGATGTCGGCAGCATCGTGTATGTTATGGAAGGTAATATATATTTTTTTTATTACTACACCTAACTATAATTTTGTTTGATAAATTAGAAAAAATAAACCTAATATTGGTGAATAGCGCTAACTATCGCTAAGAAGACATAACAATGAATTTGCATTAAACCGCCATCTAGCGTTAAATCTTAAAACAAAATGGCATATAGTAGTTTTTGGCTTCAGTCTAAAGATGGCGCTAATAAAACATGAATAGTATTTCTACTTCCCGATAGACAGCGTTGTAACGTTATAAATATATTTTTAGTGCATATTTTGCCGACGCTGTCACCGAATTTAAAATTTAGCAATGTATGGTTATAGAAATTTGTAACTTTTGTACGGGTAATGAAAAATGATTTCAACATAAACGAATATTTACTTTCAAAATATTTACTTTCAAAATAAGACTATAAGCAATATGTATACTTAAGTAGTTTTGTAATTAAAAGTTATATTAAGCCTATTAAGAATTAAGAAGTCTTCCTAAAAATAAAAAATTAAATATATAAAAATCTTGTGCTTTTAAAAATGTGACGATAATTAACAATACCTAATTGTGACTATTTGATACTGGCTTGAAAGGTAAATTTCATACATATTGGCTTAATATATAAAATATAAAAATTAAGAAACGCGAAACCGTAAGGAAAGTATTATAGGTAATTTTATGATATTTTTCTACCTAGAATGCTTGAGTACTTACATTTTTTATGCGAACATGTAAAAAAGGCTTATGCTTTGCTCTCAAAGGTCTTAAAAATCATATGCATAACGGGCACTAAAGCATGTATAACTGCTAGGGAAAATACTACAATTTACAGTAGACTTTTTTCTCAGCTATGTAGGCTTAAGGCGTTCAGGTAAGGAAAAGCCGAGGCAGTCACGGCAGTTGCTTTTCCGCTTTCTCGACGGACGCAGGGAAAGTATCCGACGGCTTAGCTAAAGTCAATGTTGTCTAAGACGAAGATCATGCGACTTGATCGTCTCTTTTAAAAAAAAAAAACTTGCTTTTGTATAGAGAATGTATCTAACATATGAAAGATATATCTACCTAGCACATTTTTGCTGTAAATGTAGACATATTTCGGTTGTGCTACCTTTTCCCAATGTTCAATCCTCCAGTTGCTTCTATTAATATAATCACTTAATTTTTTTTGAGTTCATATAATACATTTATTTACTAATGGTTTTCCAAAGTTGTAAATATTTAATACATATTATATGTATATCTAGTTTTATCCACTCTTATAATTGAAAAAAAAAACAAGATTTGCATTAATCACACTTTAGAAGAGTCTTTTGATTCTAACATTATCTTGGTTGATACTCTTTCGGAAAATGCTAAACTGTCAGTCAAACTGTAACCCTTTCTTCAACACATCAATTAGTCTAATTAGAATATTTAAATACTTTTTGTTTTTGTGCTTATGATAGTAATAAAACGTTAAATATTATATTATTATTTATATCATTATTATCAAGTTACGACTTAGCTCTACAATAAGTTAAAAAAATGCATAAATAGATTAAAATCTTAAGTATATCACACCTAGGTGTTTCAACTTTGTGCGAGCAATAAAAACATCCACATTTATACCACAGTAACCTCAGCATGTCCATATAAGCATATTTATTGTCCGGTATAAAGCAAATGAAATCATTTGCCACAAACAAGGCTAAGTGAAATTGAAGCAAGTACCGATAAGGTCACGCCCGGCCCACGCGCTGCACTCCACAACATACCTATTAGCAACACTGTTTATGTATTTAATGTAGAGTATAGACTGATACAATTCTGGCGGCCGTTTTAGGACTCCAATGTAGTATCGTTGCGTCAGGTACCTATTAGTCGACTTTTTGTTTGGACTACACTATATTTGAACATTAGGCAGTGGCACAGGTTGTCATGAAAGGGCTTTCTAAAAAAAATATGTTCGGGGCCCTTTAGGGCAGTGCGAACTTTTGGGAGTTTACTTAGTAATGTAGATATGGGCCAAAAGTGTCCTTAAATATAGGGGTCCCGTACCACTGATAGGGCGGTATCTATACCCCTGATATCAAGTTCAGTGCAACTTCCCGTGCATAATTTAAAATAATCTTGTAGATAATTTGATTCATATTTAGATGATATTTGAATCTCTAATCTCTGCCTACTATGATGTCATACAGGTGAAATATTTTGTATGTCTACGTAGTTATTTAACGTATATACAATGAATTTATCCTCAATGCGGTTCTCAGGCAATGGCTAAACACATACTAAAAAGGTATGGTAAGGTTCCACAAACTCGCCCACATTTTGCAAATGTATTTCCGGCCCATGACGTAATAGTCGCGCCTATAGTCATTTTTAGTACTGTTTTCACTATGTGCTTCTTATTATAGGGAAAACAATCTGAAGAATAATTATTGGTAATATTACGAGTAGGTACGTTACTCCGAACTCCGGAATTTCTCTATTTAAACGATGCGCACTATCATTAAATATGAAAACATAAAATATTATAAGTTATGACTTTATTATTTGTCGTAACAAGAACTGGAGTAACTCAAATTACTGATGAGGTGTATTAAACAAAAACAAATTTGGATATATCTTTCTGTAAAAATGTTTTCAGAAATACACAGTTTTTAGCATAATATTTTATATATTTTTTTATAATTCTACATTAAACTTTTTGTGATTTTTCAAATGGAACACTGTACAAATACATAATTAATTTGAACCCGGATTTCATTACTTTGTTTATTACTTCTTAAATTATTGCCCTGCTGGTAATCAGTGAGTTATTACACAGTTTGACACAATTGATAACAATATATTAATTAATTTACTCACTCCAAGAATATTCAATTGTCAAATACACACTAGTCATTTATTTCATAAAATAAAGTCGCAACAGTTACATCTCTAATGCTCAGTTCCTGTTAACTTTCGTACTTTCTTGAACAGTTTAATGTTATTTAGGTAACTTAATTTATCTTTGGAAAAACCGCTTTACTTGCATTTATGTCTCCGTAGATATGATTCAATTGGTACAATCACTTCTCTTAGGAATTCCCTTTTTCACAACCGATGAGATCATTTATTTCATTCTTGTGTTTCTTCTTGGATGCAATATGTTTCTGTGATAAGTATCTTCATTGTAGAATATTTCTTTGTTTGAGTGCTAAATGCGGTTTGTTTTTCTTTGTTTATAATAACATTTATTCCTCTTTTTATATCATTAAGTACTTAAGATATTGATCTTCATTCATTTTAAAGGTAATTTTTACAACTCTTTTAATATGAACTGTTAGTATTGAGCAGAATTATATAAATAATATAATAATGTAATTTTTTCAAGTTTCATAAAACTTATATAATAAAATTTATAACATAATTAACCGCTCATTACCTACATAAAATAGCAATACTTAACAATAAGATTAAATGACTATTACAAATGAATTTGTAATTCTGATAAAAGCTATTTTTTCTATCGTAACACGTGTTGTTCAAACAAATTTATAAAAAAATCCATTATAAGCCTTAATATTGTCATAAATTATAAGACGGAAATAAAAAAATAATACAAAAATAATCATGACAATTGTCCAGAATTACGAAATTGGAGACAAAAACTGTCCGACCGCAGACAATGCGTGCTCGCCTCACGGCCTTGGCGTCGGAGATCGAGATTCGCGGCCTCGTCGAGTTTTTGTCGTACAGGCAGCTGACGTCAACACGTCCGGTTGCCGCGACAACCAACCAGTGAAAGTAACTTATGTGTAATTTTCAACTTAATGTTTACAATATGAAAGATTATTTGGTTTAATTCTTGCTACTATAGACGGCTTTGCAATAATCTCACGATTCCACGACAAGAAATTTTATAGAGTAGATCACTTATTGAGAAAGCAAGTTAAGGAAACGTAAAGTTAAAATGTAGGCTTTGTGAACAAATATTCTGTTGTTTCCAATTCGATACTTTAATGCATGTTATGGCTTACTTTGGGGTTTTATAATTGCAAAAAACTAGAAAAGCATGGTTCCTGAATTTAAATACATTATAATAAATAATAGTAATATCAGCCCTGTATTATATACTTGCCCACTGCTGAGCACGGGCCTCCTCTACTACTGAGAGGGATTAGGCCTTAGTCCACCACGCTGGCCTAGTGCGGATTGTTAGACTTCACACACCCTCAAAATTCCTATAGAGAACTTCTCAGATGTGCAGGTTTCCTCACGATGTTTTCCTTCACCGTTAAAGCGAACGATAAATTCACAAAGAATACACACATGATTTTTTTTTAGAAAAGTCAGAGGTGTGTGCCCTTGGGATTTGAACCTGCGGACTTTCGTCTCGGCAGTCCGTTCTACACCCAACTATGCTATCACTGCTTCAAATTTAAATACATTAGGAATTAAGTATAAGAATTTTTAAAATTGCAAAAAGACTAGAAAAGCACGGTTCTTCAATTATTTTAGCATAAGGAATTAGATACGTAAAAAGTTGTCAGAACATCATTTAGTTTACTTCTGATGATAATGATGTTACAAAAAAACTAATAAATTGAGTTTTGGCAGTAGGACATACAAAGATCGACTAGATCACCATTCACTTCACTAATGATAATCACGACGACGAAACAAGCATACGAGTGGAATATTCTCTGTACATCAATCATATACAAATTAATTCCAATTCCGCATATGACGCAACTATCATCGAGACAGCGAACTGGCCAACGTTATCTGAAGTCAAAGGGTCAACTTCAATAGGCTATTTTGCTTAAATTCCTTATCGTGCCACGAGTATTAATCATTCCTAACATACGAATTTCATAACAAATATCGTTAAATCACATAATACAGGCGCAAGAGGCAATTTTCGATTGGGTTCCAGTCGTTTGGTCTCATCGCGGTTGACCAATGTGGCCTTAATGTCTTTGGAGATTTGAATGCGGTCGAAACATCCTCAAGCAAGAGTATGCTCAATTATATTTTATTAGGACAATACCCATAAAGTGTTACGAGCTTGGGAATTGTAGTTATCATGAAAGTAAAGCAATGTTGACACGTGCCTAACATATTCTGGATCTGTGACTTAGGGAATGGTATTTGCTTTTATGTTTTGTTAGAATTTGAGGAACGACAATGTTATGCTAGTCAATGTCGCTATAATTCAACGTCTTAATATATTATTATGGACTTTAATTTATGTTTAAAAATTTAACTTTCTCATATTTCATTAGTACCATCCAATGGTATCATAAACCTTCAGCTGTCTTATATACGCATTTTACTTTTATAGCCACTACATTTTATTACATTAAACAGTTGAACGAATACATCTTGGAATAGCTCGTTTCAATACAATCACGTGTCCAGCCTTGCGGTAAACTATCGCATCTCAAACTCCACCACTCTCCTAAAAACTAAATTCCTCGATGTCGTTTCTATAAAATCAATTAGCCTATTATCAATTTTCACGTTCTAATTCCCTATATAATTATCGAAGCTACCGTGCCAGTTGGAAGTGACGTCGATCCCCTGTTAACATTTAAAGCGACGAGTGCATCTTTATTTAGCTGCATTGTAGGCTGCCGCCAAGCGCGCATTCTGACGATGTGACCATCCATAACACGCGATTTCTCTTAACTGAATGAATGGTTGTTATGAGCGTTTGATGTGGCTTGTTGTTGCAACCTAATTCCTTAAATGACTTCTATTAGAACTGCTATACGAATTACGAGATGTTATGGAATAAACATTAATGTTTGTTACGATTTTTTAAGTGTTGTATGATCAGATAAGGTTGTGACTCATTAGGCATCGCCCTACGTTTATAATTGATTATGAGTTAATGACTCAGATCTCAAACTCTGTAAAAGGCACGAGTCACATTATTTTTAGTTATAATTCGATGAAAATAATAGACAGATTATAAATGGATATTACAAGGAATTGATATCGTATCTTTAAATTTTGTTATGGAAATAAAACAAATAAGATACATATGAAAATTTGAATTGATTTTGAAATTCCCATACATGGTGAGTATAAAATCGGGCCCACTCTTAAATTATCTAATTGAACAAATATCATGAACGTACAAGACGCAGAACATGGCGTGGGAAGAAAGTGATGTGTAAATTGGTTAATAATATAATTATGCCTTTTAAAACCATCGCATGACGTAGTTTTGTAATAATAACAAATAGGCCAACCATTACATTATAATAATAAGAGCCCTGTATTATATACTGTCCCACTGGGCCTCCTCTACTACTGAGAGGGATTAGGACTTAGTCCACCTCGCTGGCCTAGTGCGGATTGGTAGACTTCACACGCCCTCGAAATTCCCATAGAGAACTTCTCTGGTGTCCAGATTTCCTCACGATGTTTTCCTTCATCGTTAAAGCGAGCGATAATTCACAAAGAATACACACATAACTTTTTAGAAAAGCCAGAGGTGTGTGCCCTTGGGATTTGAAAAGGCGGACATTCGTCTCGGCAGTCCGTTCCACAACCAACTAGGCTATCGCCACTTTTTTGGACCATTACATTATTTATGAAATTTATAGTCTTATGTCTGATTAGCTTTCGCCTGCGTCTCCGCCGACGTGAAAAAGTTTTTCCGGGAAAAAGGAAGTCTATAGCACTTAGGAGTAATGTAGCTTTCTATTAATGAAAGAAAGATCGAAATCGGTTAAGCAGCTCGTAGGTCTTGGGATTAGCGCGTTTAAACAAACAAAATGTTCAGCTTCACATATTAGTATAGATTAGTTCGAAGAAGTTACTACCAATCCCTTACTTATATCGTAGTTGAAATCACAATGTCAAAGCATTCTCTAATGATTCTGTGCAAAACCGAAAAGCAATTGCTAATTTTGAACTTATTCGGCAAAATTATAACGTTTTGGTGATGTAAAAAATTAAATAAAAGAAACAATTGAGCCCCCATTGAATGAACCAAAAAAAGCGCGAAGTCTATGTCATTTAATTGTATGTTTGTGACTGATCGAGATACAATGTCTCAGTCACGTGTTAGACCCTCAACCATTCCCAATAAAAGGACACAGTCGTGTTTTTGCCCTATTCTAAACTCACAAAATTTCTTTGTTTTCCTTTGGTAGAGGTAAAGTATGTTTCACAGTACGCTCGTGATGTCAAAGGTGACATGCCTCTTGCTTAACATGACACATCAGTCGTAAATTATATTCAAATCATGCGTTTATTTGCCGACGATGTTTTCCTCGATCGTTAGAGTGTGTTATGTAAAAATGCGCTTTCGAAAATCAATGTTACAGGTCAAGTTTCCGACGTGTTTTCACGCTGCGATAATTTTTAAATTAATGTATTCTTATTTGTCCATCCTTATTTGTTTAAAAATATGTTAGTTTGGTGGCGCAGTTGGTACGACTGCAATGCTAAGGTCTACGGTGTGATGCCCGAATATCAAATAGTCTCGACTCGGTGGACTTCGGCGGACCTCGCCTCCTCTCCCTTCTTACACCCCAATTAGTAACTCAAAACACCCCTCTTTCGACTCATTAGGCAAAAATGTTAAGCCGGGCTGTTTGTACTGGATAAACACAGGCTGATCCGGGAAGCGCGACACACTTACGTGGGCCACTATGGCGGATTAAAATTTTGTATGGTAGTTGCTATCCGGACGGACACAAAATATATCCAACCACCAAAACTTTAAGTTATCTTTACATAGGTCAAATCGTTATTCAAAATATGAATCAAACTACAATAATAAGACTGAATAAAAAATGCATTCCATACCGCTTAGTGTAAACATGTTATTTAAATAATTAGATGATGCATCGTATTGAAAGTGAATTGTATAGGAGAGGGAAAAATGCCCGCATATCTCTCCATTGTTCAATAGTACATTAAGGCGAGACAAAATAGTTCCGACTCTCAGAACGAACCTATTTATCTCTCGTTCTGTATTGTTGATCGTTGATGATAAATTCATTGAGGAGTTGTTTGCTGTATTTATAATCTATATGCTTTCCTGTTTTTGGTAGACTATATTAACACGTGTAAAAACTTCAAACTCCTTTGTAAGTTGTGATGCATGGAATGTGAGATTTGGCATAACTTTCTGTATGTTTATACACGCTAATATATAATGAATGGTGTATTTTTTAAGAGCCTTCGATTAAGAATTAGATGATTCATTTATAAAATTGTGTATCCAAAATAAATCTATTAGTAAAATATCTCTTTTTATGACTTAATGATATATTTTGTCTATTTAATATTAATGTTGAAACGTTGAGGTCTGTTGAAATAGAAAATTAGCAACAATTTAAATAACATCAATTTAAAATAATTGTGATAAAAATTGAATTATTGACATGATTTTTAGGGTACAATTTACACTTATTAGGTTAAAATTATAAGACGTAATCTGGTATTTTTAAAGTTTATTGCACCAGTAACTGTTACGTAATGTTATTGTCGAGCATTGATTCAATTATACACTGATTATATTTTATTGATAGCTCTTTTTATGTCGATCGATTCATTTTTCGAATACACGCACAATATAGATAATAATAGCAGTTTTCAATCCTCGTTTCAAATGCGCTATAAAAGAAATCTTAACTAAATGATGCATAGATATTTCTATTCTTACTTGATCTTTTGTTTCCCCTCGGCTCATTTATCATGTATTAACGATTTGAATAATTTTATTCGAGTTATTTATTTTATTTATTTACATATTTGTTAAAACATAAAGAGCTTATTCTTTAGACTAATGCAATCATAAACTCAGTGAGTTTTCCGTGCATCAAAATATAGACAATAATTGTATATTCTTATGATTGTTGTGTATAGGATAGATTACATTAATTTACAATGATTTTGTGTATCACCTACTGAGCCGGCCGTCGCGTTGCGTATATGAAAAAAAAAGTATAAAATCCGGCGGTAGAAACTTATGTAAATGTTCCATTTTGCATTTTAAGTGTGTATCAGTTTTATATGGGCTACAAATTTTGTTATGGAATACGTATATAGATGGCGAAATCGTTGTACAGTTTATGCTCAGTTACCTTTTTAATTTGAATGTCTTACAGAAAGTTCCTCGTAGCTTTCTTTGCTTGTCTTATATTTTAATAAATATCAGCATATATGCTGGTAGTAAGATAAATTTTATATCTGCCCGGATTGCTACCACCGTACACAAGATTAACCTACCTTCACCATAGAAGCCCACGTAATTGTGTCGCGTTCTGGGTTCAGCCTGTGTATAGTTCCAACAGGGCATAATTGGGTCGACTACCGAAGGCTAATCATCTCTCGACTGTTGGCATTCTACTAGACAACACTCAACTTACCATCAGGAGCAGTAAGGTCATTTTGGCGTGTGTTTAGAAAAAAACATATTTATATGTTATTGCGTCTATTAAATAAAAACCATTGAGGTTGCATAAAAGAGTTGCAAAAGGAACAATAATACGAATGGTATTTAAAGTAGCAAGAGGCGAAAAAATACTTGCCTGATCTGATTATTTATTGTTTTGGTTAGTTAATTCCCTAATTATATTTTACAGATAAGAAACAACATAGAATTACTATCCGAAGTATAGTTCGATTTTTTTGCGATAAATCACGTTGTAGAGCGGCCTCAAAAGCCACTGAATCCGAGTGTTTTCATCCAAGCGAACGATTTTTCTGCACCCATTACTGCATTTATGCTGGAAAAATTACACTACGTCAACTTAATACGGGACATAAATATGGCAATTTGTAATCTTCCATCGTGAAATGAGAGATTATTTGCTGATTAACAGGTAATGTTAGAACGTATTTTGCATTGCATTTGATGTAGGTTTTGAGGGTAATTTGGCATACTGGAAAATACTAAATTACACATTAGATCTATTTATTTAATTGAACTTTACTGTATTGTCGTTATAGTTATTACCGGAGGTCATTCATTTGTATTAGTTGATACAACAAATGTCGCATAAAAATAAATTAAAGAGATATTTAGCAAGTAATGATTATAAGAATGTCGCTTAAAAACTGCAAGTAGGTACAAAAAAAGAAGTGAAAGAATAAGTCCTTGACTCGTCGAAGACAGAAAATACTTGCGACGATTCAGAGAGCACCGTCTGTCCAAATACTTTCTGATTTATTATATTACTGAGAAAAAAACGTGAGCCAGCTCGAGTTTGCGCTTCAAATAAAAAGAAATCATAATATTGGCACTCCATATAAGCTATGCAGACTTGAGAACCAGTTTCCATTTTTTATCTTGTCTTTTGTGCAAGCAGAAGACCACTGAAAGTGTTATTATGTAGTTGCCATTGTATTCATGATTATTACATTATGTATTTTAAAATTGTTCCAAATTTAAACAAGAAAAACCTAGAACAACGATGTTCATTTCAATGTCTAACCACCAATTTTTTTTTTAATGACTTCAATTTAGTATCCTCAATGAAACCATCGGAGTGGTAGAATCCCTATTATAAAAAAGAACATTAACTATGAATGAATGATACTGGCACAATCAATTACTAATTTTTGAAATGTAAATATTGACTCGACGACATCTAACGATATCTTTAGTATTCCATAAACAATTTGCGATAATTCAACCGTAACTAGCTCGGTTATCAATTTACTTTTTTCTACCGTCCAATTTCGTAATATATTGTCAAAAATATTATTATATACCTCCTATTACCTGACACAAACTATTTTATCGTTTTTATCAATATTTTGTAAGCACGTCGTCTTCCGCTCTACTGAATACTGCGAGCAATTTAAAACTTTTGCCTTTTCTCCATTTAATGTTTCATCAATTGATCCATTAACGCTTTCATTTCGATTTTCTTTGGTACGGTAATTGAACCTTTAATTTTAATATTAGTAATAAACGACGATTTATTTGAAAGGTAAATAGAAATTTGGTAAAAGTAGTTTGTATTAGACCGAGATTATTTAATATTAATAAATATAACATGTATTTACCTGAGCAAGAAATTCCTGGATTTAATAATGTCATTAGGGAGGCCTAAACTCACTACCGTAGTACATTATAACTGTAATTTGTAAATTGATTTAATACATTAATCATATTTATTCCCATGAGTTATTTATTTTGTTATGGTGTATTTAATAAATGCGTAGATTAAAAATCAGTACAGGTTTTATTTAAAGAATACCATAGAGTTTGATATTTGAACAGTCGCACTATCTATCGAAGTGCTAGGCACTTTTTGTTCGCACTCAATGTAGCTAATAGGCATAGATCATAGCAAAAATATTTTAAAGTAAAAATTCTTTTATACAATGAATTGTTTTAATTTATTATTTGTATTAAAGAATGACATAAAAATCATATAGTTTTATTCTAAAGATCTTACGAGTTTGTGGAATCTATCGCAGTATCTGAACAAATAACAGCTATTGTGTGATCCAATTGCTATTCTAGACAAGTAACGTCGTGGACTAAACCTTTTCACGCTATACTATCACTTACTTTTTACTTGCAGTGATACAGTTATAATGTTTTCGTTTACGTTTCTTATTTATTCAGATCAGTCACAAGTTAAGATTGTAAATACTCAACTCAGGATTGTTGGCAAATATTAGAGAAATGCATCGCCGAGATCTTAACTTTCAAATATCGATAAAATGTTAGCTATAGAATTAGCATATAGCAATATGCGTGCGCGTACATCATTAATACTATATAATATACATAAAAGTATAAACTTCATAAATATAGCACTAATAGTTAATAAATAATTTTATAAGATGTATCTTTTAAGAAATTATTGTGTCCTTTCCGAGACGTACAAGCTTAAATTTTTAGAATATTCTTTATTTACGTCAAAGTTGATATTTAAAGTAATATTTATGAAATATGCTAATGGAGAATTATAAAATAAGTAACAGAGTGTAGTCTGAAGGTCACAAACTTCTGTGCAAAATGTTTGACGGATACTGTTCGCGGGTGGCTAGCTTTTGCTTCACCTTATTTTATTTCATTAATTACAGTTTGCAATAAGGCGTACAATTATCGCTCCACTTTTAGTTTCCGTTTTGGTAATTTCATGCGCGTCCCTTTAATTACTTGTAATTTTACTTAATCCGGTCGTAATTGTTCGAATTATTCTTCGCTTTAAGTGGGTTCGATGCTGGTGATAAAGTATTATTTTCTAAATTTAAAAAAAAATCCAATTCTTCTTTCAAACACCCATAATATTTGTATTTCACCTATTTGTGTTTCTTTGTCAATATCGCTCATAATAAAAGGAATATATTCTGTGTCATTTCTAATATATTTTTCTGGTCTTAATTGAACGAATTTTACTATTACTCTACTATGTTTACACAATTCGTTTTACATTGAAGTTTTTTATGTGTCTTCTATGTTTGTACTTTACCGTTCCACGACCCCTCCAGGATCAAAATTAAAAAGGTGCACCGTTTCATCTACCTTTTGTTATAAGAGCTTACAGCTTTTATTATTCAGGTAGGTGGGTGCGTCGTCTCTATCTTTTGTATGGGTGTGTCTCTTTCTAGCACGTCGGCCGCGTTGCGCAGGAGTCGATCGAAACAGAGCATTCAGTGCAGCAGTAAGCGGAGCGGCGTCGACGTGATTGGTCGCCATGTTCTCGGTGTCTCGCGTTCCGAATTTAAAATAGTCGCGATCGACTTTGTGAGAGAAGCAATGTGCTCATTGTTTATTGTTGATGGTCTATACGTGAATTTTAATTCGTGAGACACATAAATATATATTGTGATAAAAAGTGTTTATGTTAAGGTGTGAAATCGTTTGTTCGCTACGTTGCAGCTGTCGCTTTATTGGATAAAATTCGGGAGAATTCTGTTCAATAAACAGGATAAGCTGGAGGATATTAAAATGTTTAGTGTTAAAACCGTGATGCAACAGAATTGTATACTTGAGTTGAATATTCCATTGAATTACTAATTTCGATTGTGAAAATTCAAGACTGGAACAAGACCATACAAGCAGTTCTTTTCACTTTCGTTGTAGATGATTGATGGTTTAGTATTGTTTAGGCTTTATGTGGCGAGACAGTCGTCCTTTTTCATACAGTCACATTCTGAAAGTAAAGTGTTCGAAGGCTCTAGCGCAAGGTTATTGCAAGCCCCGCATTTGCGTGCACTACTCGTGTGCCGTGAAAGTATTTCGGAACGTTGTCTTGTCAGTGAAGATATTTTAGCATATTAATGCTCGCGAGACGAGCTTTCTATGTCTGATTTCGCCTGAGTACAGTGACATCACATTCGATTTATTTGTTTTTGATTACATCGCCCACATTGTACCAATAACGATCTAATTGTCGTTTTCCGGCTAATCAATTGAAACCATACAGTTAAGAAAATGTGTAATTTGTTTGACAATTTAAATTTATCGCTTTATCTATTTGGTTTATGTGATAGATCACGTCATGGTACAGAAACAACTCCAGCGAACCATGGCTATTTCAGTTGCACATACTAGTGTACCCTTTTTAGGTCTATTTGTGTAGGATTGAGTATCTAAATAATAAATACTTCCACTACAGCTATTAATATTTGTCATTTTACCGATCTATCTGATCGAAAATTCCAAACAATCAATACTGATTCAAAGAAAAAATTAAATGCAATAAAAACAATCGAATTTCTTGTTAAAGCAGGGCACACAGATTACTGGACCAAATCAGCTGTGAACTTGTTTCATAATTAACTATATATCGCAATAACATCGCGCTTGGTTAAGTTATTGAAACGTATGTTGCACGGCATCGTTGTTTGTCAACTTTGAGTAATTAATGCGTCGGTATGGAACTTTGTCACGTTTCATATGAGATTAGAAAGTCATTTCAATCGTATTAGGTGCTAGCAATGTACTATATACCACACGACATGCAATTATGATGTTATCATAAAGTATTCCAACCATTATAAGGGCCATCGGACCGTAGAAAGCTGGCCTTTGTTGTCATAATGCGGATATTTCAAAACATGGTCGAAAGAGCAGCGTGAAATGCTCAGTAAAAACTAAATGGAAATTCAAAATTTATAAAGCTTCTAACGGAATAGAAATTTCTATAAGTATATTAAAATAGAGAGAAACTTATAAGTACACTCAGTTGATAGTTGCCAAGTTAACTCGTACTTAAGTTGTTGGGTAACAAAAACCAGGAATTGAGCAGTTGACTTGCCGCGACGGACGTTCCTATCCCCTTTCTTATCAATTAGTAATGAATGACTACTGGGCGTCATTGTTATGATAAAACGAACACATAAATGTTATTCATTGGCACACACTCCTGTACAGTTAAATGGGAGAAAGGAACACCATTGTTTAAGTTCCAGTGATTTACCGTTACGTGTATACATAAATATTCATTTGATAGTTACGCAACTTCGAGGCCTCATAACTTCCGTTAAGGTCTACATTCGATTTCCCAAAATGTTGGATTTCTATTATGTTTATCAGATTTGGACGAAATGTTGAATAATTAATTTGTATGGGCTTCTGTTTACAAGTATTGCTTTTTTGTATCATTAATTGGTCGAGCAGCGCCTGGTTTTTACACTCTATTGTGAAACGGTCTATATTTTAGACCATATCGACACCATTTTAAGGATCAAAATTGAGTGTACCTAACCACAGCATTTTTCGAAATCTTTATTGTAACAAGAATCGTTACTTTTCTTTATTACTCCGTTAGATAGAAAATTTTGAGTGATTATTGTTAACCAGTTATTTCTCCTCAGAAACAATAGGGATAAATCGTTTATAGTTCAGGAAAATAAGAGTTTTCAGAAGTGCCAGTGATTATTTTATTCCTGATTAACAAGTTATACTATTTTTGACCTTAAAAATATACAAAAAGATAAATAGATGAAAAATATACTTAATATTTATGTGTAATACTCGTAATTTTCACAATTCTAAAAAAGAGTTTCAAACATAATTAAACCGCAAAACCCATGTCAAATTCGCGTAATCTTGATTATTAAACAGTTGTGTAAATATTTTTAACATAGATGGACGGTAAAGTTTATATTGTAAGCAACATGTCGGTATCTTGGTTAGTGGCCGTAGTTCAGCGGGAATAATACTGCTCCCCTTTTACCTCACGGAATAGCTGTTTGAGAAAGCTGACCGACCGACAGCCCATAAAATCTATAGTAATATTGAAACAGGCTATTTCCAACCAATCTAATCCAATTATTAAAGTACCTACAACTAATTGAAACGTATGTCTTCCTGCGTTATTTTTAATTGGACAAATTCTAGATCATTAGTTATTTACTTTTTCTCAAGAAAGTATAATTAGTAAGGCATCGTCTGATTTCTCAAGTTCCTGGATGTGTTTCTCACGTATCATCGCTGACCAGCCGACTGATTATGTGGACCAATGAACTGGTTTCAACTCAACTGCTCGTCTTAGAAATTTTTCCCTATTTAATCGATCATGCATTTGAATTAGCATTTGTTAATTGACTCTTCAGACTTCAGCGTACGATATTGTTAGTATTTCTCAGCATTATGTTGTTTTTATGGACGGAAACTTTCGATTAACATTTATGTTTGTGTACAGTGAAAGTGTTATTAACAATATGAGCGAGTTTACTTTGTTTAAACGGGGTCGGTTGCTTAGAGTACATTATCTAATTATAACGTAATGTAATTCCATTTGCATTGGCTTATGGACTTGGTTGAATCGAGTTCCACTTACGGCTTCCTCAAGTTGATGGATTATGTGCAAGTACCGTGTGGAAATGAGCGATAATAACGCTTACGGTCCTTGGGGCATCCGTTCTTGCAATACATTTAACTTTGGCCAAAATTTTTATAGAATGCCTTATTAACCTTTTAATGGAATAGTTAAAGAAAGCCGCAAGTGTATTTTAATTTAACAAGTTTATTCGTGGTTATCGCAAAGCATATGATAATATTTGTTTATACAATATTTTCAGTGTGTACGTGAAACCTAATTATAGAAATATTTGGTTTAAGATTATAGAAGATGTTGTATGAAAGACCCACTTCTCTCGGTTTTGATAGCACCTGCGTAATTTTGTATAAATGTGTGAAATAAGGCATCTTTATATCCCCTCAAATAAATATATCGATATGATAAAACTGTAATTTCAATTTCAAATTTACTGGCTCACACAAATGTTAATAAATACTTTCACTTCTCCATATATTTGTAAGCGTTGAAACTAAGAAAAGCGATTATTTTAACGAATAGTTTTGCTTTACATATAGCGCCTAATCAATTTGTATAGTTTCTAGACACAGAACTATAACAGCTCTTGCAAAATCCTTCCATTGTTACAAGCTAATCAATTCAACGAAACGTGACATTCTTGACGCAATCGCTAGTTAAGATTAATAATACGTTGTTAATACGAGGAATATATAGAATTTTGTTGTATCACGAATACGGTATTCCCACAGGTCCATACTGCATGATCATAGCATAAATCGATGCGAAAATAAAACGCTAAATAAACGCGCGTCAGTGGATGACCTCTATTGCGTTGAAACCAGAAAATGATAGTAAAATTGTCTATAATGACATTAAATATGTACGAGAACTGGTTTCAGTGTAACGTTGCGTCGATGGGTGTAGTGACAATATGAAAATCAAGCATTATCCAGGAAAAGCGGTCATGGAGGACCCTTGGCTTTCGATCAGCGACCGGACTATGGACTTAGTCTACGCGGCGAACTGGGTTGGAGCTAAAAACCTTAGCACATATAATGAAAACGATGACCGTTCGACTACCAGTAAATTTAATTCCATATCTAGAAGTAAATCGATGAAAGACGTTGGCCGCACAAGCGATAGAGATTATAACGAGAAAAAATATTCGCAAGAAGATAGTGGCTATTACAATGAAGTTCCTAGTGATAATCTGTCACAGCTGGCTAAATACCAGCAAAACATCGAAGAAAAGGCAAGAGCTAATAACAATCTTATCATTCAAAGTAAACTAAAACACAGTTACAGTTTTAAAGATATGCCGAATGGGTACCGTCCATCGACCTTGAGACGAGTTAAGCGGCGGAATTTTACCGAATGGGATATCGAGGCATTCGGATCAAATAGTAAACAGCCGCCTGTACCTCCGCAGCGCAGAGATTCATTGAAATATGCGCATAGACAAAGGAAGGTCGATTCAAAGAAAAATTACTACCCGTTACCTGACCCCGGTCCTGTACCAGCCGACCCGTCGTCTGAATCTTATTATGAGTATTATTCAAGAGTCAGCCAACAGAACAATGACACTGACAGCGATAAGATAAAACAGATTCACAAAGATACAAAAAAGGAAAGAAACTCACATAACGAACCGCCTAAGCAAAATGGGAATACAATGTACCAATTGATAAATTCAATGGCTACTTTGGATTTAAGTCCAATAAAGGCCAGAGCTGGAAAGCAAAAACTCGAATTGGATAGCGAAGCGGAAGATTTAGGTTTATACATGCGGCCCATTAACCAGCCGTTATCTACATGCGATCAACTTCCTAACCACACTACGCAACCGGCGAACGAACGAAACGGACGCATTGAAGAAACTAAGCCGAGTTTTCGTTCTAAATCATTGAGAGTCAAAAGCGAGGGTCGAACGCCACTTCAAGCATATTTAGACACAGTCCAACCTGACAACGGGCCTTACAATGGTGTCACTGTCACGCAACCGAAAAGAAATCTATCGCCAAGCGAACAATTGACATTGATGCAGTACGAAATGTTCAACGGAAGTCAGAACCAGTCCGCACCGGCGATTAGCAATGGGTTACACTCAGCCGATCTGGGTAAAGAAAGTGACTATCGGACTACGAACGGTGTTACGAAACAAGTCAAACGTGATAAATATGGCAAGTTATACAATACTGTTAGAGTAAAAAGTGACGATAGGTACGATAGGTATAATGACATTACATCTTTTGGACTGACAAAAGAACGTATCAGTGAAGAACGTGCGCCTAATAACGGTGTTTTTTCGCGAAGTGCAAAAAGTTCGTCTAGTGGTTCAGACTCGGATTTTTCAATTCCACGCCCCAAACTCATAGTTCCCGTTCACACTTACGGCATTCGAAAGCGTAGAACTGGGAACCTATGTCAGCGAGAAAGTACAGCGACAGAAGCTTCTTTGGATGCTGGCATTATCTTAGATGTAACGCGTTTAGAGGAAGAAAGTAATAAGACGCTCGACAAATATCATCGAAATGAAGAACCAGGTAAACCAGGTTTTATTACTTAATTTAGAAAAATAAATCTGCAGTAGTCGAATTTCCCGAAACTTAGTTGACATGATAAGAACAAGCATTTATAAAGCATGTATCACCAATGACTAACCATTGTTAATTTTATTACTCATAAAATAATACGTACTTGCATACGAAGGAAACTGTGTACATTGACCAGTTTGAAATGTATCATTTGCTATTATATCATTATGATTATCTGTATTCAAAGTTCTGTTATCATTGATATTGTTATCTTCAATCTATTTTGATCCCGTGTGTGCTCGCGTTGATCGATGCGCGGCTGCGTGTCGAGACATTTTCGAGGTCTCCTTGCGGATGACAATCTAGGTGACGTCATATGATACACACAAACGACAACTACTTACATGACTCAAGCTTTGTGCATGAGAATTTTAAAAAGGTCGCACTAACTACTTTCAATACCAAATCACATACCTATTGTATGTATTAGTTAATGTAACGGAACATGTCTTTTTCATTTCCAAATAATATATTTTTAATTTAGTAAAATCAGCCTTAGTTGCTTGCCCTAATAATGGCTTCATGAAGTTTATCAGTTTTAACTGACTTAAATTCAATGGGTCAGTCATACAGAATAAATTGTCGATAGATAAATTGCTTTTGTTATGTGTAAAACAGACCGCACCCAAGACATCCCAGTAGCGATGAAACTTTTTGTCGCCTCATAATCAAGACGAATAGTGTTCGAACTGTTATAAAACTTCGTAGCGGTAATGCGAGGCGAGACGTGGCACGCGCATGTTACGAACAAAAAGAGCTTGAGACAACGTCTGCAATTGATGCACTATTCAGACAGCCTAAACTGTCGTGTATGTGTCTGCAATGTACGCCTGCCTTCATACTTTTAATTGGTATCAATAAAGGTATCATAGAATTGTGAATTACTTTTGCGAGATAAATAACCTTAAAACAACATTTATGATGTAATTTATCCTTGTAGTTGCTTTTCAAATAGCAACTGATTTAGTGCAGAAGTTTGTTACTTAATACCTTTATGTATTAAAGCAAATGGGACAAGGCCTAGTATTCTAATCATAGGTAGCCTATCTAGGTCACCAGTGTTGTATCGAATACTTGTTTCTTTGTTATTCGGTGAATTAAGTTGCAATAATTCGTTTTTTTTATAGCGTGATGTTGTACTTCTAATTTGTTCGTGGCGCATAGATTAGTGCGCTATAAGACTGTTTACACTATCGTTAAATCTGTCTGTTTTTTTACGTAATTATATTCCAAACATAAGCTATTATTATATCTTTTTAATGAGGCCAAAGAGTTATTTTTGTATTTATCTATTTAAACATGTCATAATCCACATCCAAAATAACGTACTTAATCAGATAAAATTCAGGGAAAATCACATAGATAAGTAAAAGGGTTCAGAGGTATATAATTGTTATGAGCTCTTAAATCCTTTAATGATTAGATAATAATAATATATAATATTAAGTAGATTGCATTTAACAGAATAATTTGGATGCCAATTTTTATTTCAAATACAAAAAATCTTTCAAGACGGCCATTTGTCATTTGTACCACCGATGTTTAAATTATTTCCATCATATGTATACATATTTGTTTGCTCTTTTTAATACTTACAGTGTATAATATTTTTTTAATAAATAAATAAACTATACCCCCTAACAAGAGACAATAATTTCAATAATTTGAAGTAGTAGGTAAGAAACTAAAACGTTGAATAAAAAATACAGCTAAATACAGTTCTCATAAAATCCTTACAATCCACGAGGAATATTGGTCGGTGGAGTCATTTCGCTTGGCTAACTGTAATGGGCCGCAGCAATTACGACACACAGTTCATTTAAACTGACCACCAAATGCCTCGGCATACGTATCGAGCCACTTAGAGGTTACTAAATGCACCCAGACTAGCATATCAATTAAACTTTGCTTCATTTCGTCCTACTTTTATATTATTATATGACGAATAATTTTAAATTATAGTTGATAGTTGAGCAATGATAATTATCAAAGTGTAATTTAGATTAAATGGGTTTTAATTTCTGGAAAGAAAGCATGATATAGCATTAAATAAGTGTCTATCTTTAAGTGACGTAGCAATGATATAGTTGAATGAACAGTCAACAGTGTTTCATAAAGTTGACTCCAATAGTTGTAACAAGCATTATGCAAGAGATACATAACTAAATTGAATAATTTTATTCCAGAATTTCGCCAATGCTCTTGCTATACACACTAGACGAATGCTTATTAAGATGTCATACATCACCTTTTCAAATTTTATAGTAGTGCAATGACAAACAAAATATACACTCATAAATTAATATTATCCAAAGAAATTCACTAACGACTTAACAGATAAACGTGAATCAAAATAAACAGAAATCATTTGGTCAAGAAATTCAAATCCATTAATGATATCTAGTATTAAAAACGAATTAGTGAACTACTCTGGCTTATGGCTAAACGACATGCAAATAAAAAAAATACCTATCAACATTCCATACGCTGCAATATTGAATGCAGTAGAAACGGAGGCAAATTAGAGACCAGATGAAAGTGTTTCAAGGCAATTCACTATGAACGTAACGATTCGGGGTTAAAAGTTCGAATGCGTGCCCTCGTTTATATACTTATGACTGTTGTTGCCGTATTTGTCTTGGAGTGTATGCGAAATTGTGCCGCCATTATGTTGGTTCGTGAATTGTCTTGGATTCTTAATATTGCGATCGTCAAATTAATCAGAGTTATTTGTCGAAGGTCTGCAGGAGGTACGCCATTTTTGACAATATAACGAACAGTCGTCTTTCACCCTGAATCTGTCCAAAACCATATAAGAGATGTGAACGCAAGGTCATAATATTACGTATTATAAGGGTGATTATGCCATGACGTGCTATAGTCGTGTAACACTGTTTGTGCATCTGATGTTTGATGGCTTTCTTATGTTTGTTAATATTATTGTACGATGAATACAAGGAAATAATACAGAACGACTGCAGATATTTTTATCAAGGTCATTTCACAATCACTTCGATATGACCTCTGGGCGTAAAGTAATGAATGTTCAAAATCAGTCGCACACTTATCTACTTTGGTAATTTGAAGGTTTATGCCAAAATTGGTCGGGTTTATGTTAATGGTAAATTTGCTATAGTCGATGTTCTTTTTATTTCTTTATTTGGCATAGCACAGAAAGTCGTCATTGTGGACAATTTCAATGCGTATCACAATTCTTTTACGGATACATTTTATCTTATTCTTGACTTGACGTATTACTTTAGTTCCGGGTTTTGGTTTAACTTTAGTTTCCTCACAAAGCGTGGTCGTATGAGGAAAATAAAAGGTAATTGTACATCCTATTTAGTAACAATAATTCACGTACAAGTATACAGAAGCATCAATCTGACCAAAACTTGCCCGTCGCTAAATAAGTTTTAGTTGCAAAACGTACGGGCATTGCAACATCATAATTTCGCACTCTTAGTTCCTAACAGGTTTTTTTATTTTCGTGATCGTAACTGTTTAACGCAATTGAGATTATTTCAAAATTGTCCCAGTAAAAGTTTTTTTTTTGTATACGGGCACGATGATTATAATTTTTTTATAGCTTTTAATGACTAGACGAGCTTGCCGTTCACCTGATGGTAAGCGATACGACCGCCCATAGATACTAGCTATATTTTATCCTAAAAACATAAAAAAATTGTCAAAATGAGTAACTTTTGAATCAATATAAATCTGGCGAATATCGGTACGTCACTAATACCGACTAATACAGCCGACCGTAACAAGCACACTCTTCCGCACCCCGCGGCCCTGCACATGTCCCGCTCGCTCGATGCGGCGGCGCGGGTGGTGCGCTTGACCTATCAATTCCGCGTGAGCTTTCGTTGTTGTTATTATTTTTGTATTTTTATGTGATATTTTACACTGAAATCTAATCTGGGTGTATCGGCTTTACGGTACACAAAAAAATTATGTCTCGTATTACCTGAACCCAAATAACTATGTTAAACACGTTATGTTCGTAACGAATATATTATGATATGAAACTGTTCTCGTAACATATTTTGTGTATCAAATAAACACATCTTTGAAGATATTTTTATAGATAGTGAAATTACAAATTGTAAATAAACAACTGACCGAGTTTATACAAATATCTCATAAGATGTTTCATATGCCGCTAATCATATCTGATATTTACAAGACATTGATTTTATAATCAATGCTGAATGCAGTAATACAGATATTATCGTGCATCATCTGAAACTCATCTGACTCAGCACTGCTTGCTTGAGATTTCTTATTGATTTTGATGAAGCATGAAGATATTGTCCGTATATTATTTTTATATTCTTTTTAGCTTATAAAGGCCAGGTTAATAGAACATCCTACACCATATAATATGTTCTTCCCTTGCATTTTATTAACTACATACGTAATAATACGTAAAAAAAAGGAATAGGGTATATTTCAAATTTAATTCTTAGTACTTTTGTTGCAGTAAAAATATGGTGGATATATAAATGATCACGTCAACACATGAATAAGCATAACCTAGTCAACATGTTAATAGTAACAATGGATAATATGTAACGGCACACTATTGTCATTTTTTTATAGACAATAGAATGATGTCAAAGGACATTGACACAAAATAAATAGCAATGTTTGTCGGGAACGTTTTACTTCCGACAAATTGTATGAAATAATATGATAAAATTGACTATTTTAATTAAGGAAACTATGCAAATTTTTGGTTTATATTTCAAATATCACTTGTTTAATAACAATGATATTAATATTATTATCTGCTTCATTTAGAATAACATTCATTATAAAAGACGATGGAACGTGCATTCTTAAAGTTTGAAAGGACTCATTCTCACAAAATACGTTGTAATATTTATGAAAAAAGAAATCTAATCAAAATTTATTTTTGGTTGATTTTTCTGGCGCAATAAGCATCAACGTCTTATTTTTTTACAGTAATAAACTCCGGGGATGTTACGTAAAAAAATGTAATAGCTTCTGTTCTAGTATATCTATTATGTATTTGTAAAACAAATCTACTATCTTCATGTGGATTACTATCTTCATGTAATCCACATGAAGATAGTAGATTTGTTTATAAGATTAATTTGATGCGGTAATGTGAATCGTTTCAAATACCAATTGATACATTTATAGCATGTTACCTAACATTACAACTTACAAGTGGTTTTCGCTCGTTGATTTGTATCGTATAACACAAATTCGGTAATAATTAATGATAACAATTGATACGGCGAGTCAACAACCTCATGAAAATAAGATCGTGATAAACTAGATACCTGCCAAATCTATTTTTAGTTAATGAAGTCTGCAGACCAAGTCGCAGTCTGTTATCAATAATGCTACTAAGCCATATACCTAATTTCTTTTTGTTATTACTCATATAACTACAGTTGTTCTTGGTAATAAGGTTAGTGTTATTTGGTAATAAATTAAAGATAATTTTATAGACTTTGTAATTTGCAATTGCTATGGAGGAATAATTTGCAGTATAAACAAAAATGACACTTACAATAATAAGTTGTATGGTAGTTTTTTTGTCGTAATTACATTTGTGAAGATATCATCTTAAAAATTACTCAATCCCAGTTTGGAGTTAGGAAGTTGCCGGTGTGATACCCACGTGCCTCAGCAAACACGTAAGCTCCTGGTCCTTCGCCTGATCTCTCAGGTCGTGTTGAATTGACGTCTCTTTGGATTATGCGATTGAAGAAAGACAGTGTGAGTGCACCTGTACACTGCACACACACTTGTGCATTATAATATCTACTGCTTACCTGGCTGATCTCCGTTAAGATTGGCCGCTGTGATCGAAATTTGGCTAAGAGGGATTCATATTTCACAAACTTCATATTAATGAACTAATATGCTGCATTAATGAAGACAGGATTCGATAAGAATTTTTAGATAATCGTTGTCTCTTTCTGCTTTACAAATATTTAAAGATAAAAGAGTGATAGCGACAGCATATGTAATAAACACACCTAGAAAGAAGCAGTCAAGGGTAGATATCATATTTACCTCTGCAAAAACAATACGCCATTCGTCCGCTGCTTATTTTCCCACACGGTTATCTTGCTAAATGTCTTCATCAATCTGCGAAGCTTTGTTCTTCAAGACGTTTTGGATGAGTGACAGCTGTATATGGTTTCACTTTTTTATGATATTCTGACAGTATTTTTGTAGTGATTGTAATTAGTTGTAATAGTTACATGCAGTCTGTTCAATTGGCTATAGATTGTCGATGTGTTTTTCTTTAACCAGAAGATAATAAATAATTTTATACAATTTCTTCTTATATATTATGTTTATTAATTCTGTTACATAAATCTTACTAAGAGATAAATATACAGAAACCCTCTGTTGACGTTGGAAAACTATTTCCAACTGCAATTGAAGAAATTAATTGGTATCCGCTAAATTATATTTTGTACTACATTTTTTTTCCGCAGGTTTATAATGTCCGTAGTAATACTAATGTCTAATCACTGTTTGCAAACAGCTAGGCCTTGAGAGCGTATGAATTAGTTTTATTAGTGCGTCAGCATAATATTTAAATTAAACTTTATAATTGCCAATTGACTTCCTTTATGTTTTTGTAGATTTAATTAATGTTTTTTCTTATTAAAATCGAATAAAAAGATTTTTTTTTTTTATTATTTTTAGCAATGTAAAAGATGAGGAAGTGTCAGATACAAAAACAAATTGGATTGCATTTATTAAGTCTATATAATAGCAACACTTTCATATCGAATTCACTTTATAATTATAATTATTTATTTGGATTGCGAATGTAATCCAGTTAACGATTCGGCAATAAGCTGTAAGTGATTAGCTTTAAGTATCATTAATAAGTATTTCGTGAACAATTACGTGATGTAAAGGTATTGTATTTGTATGTATTTCAAGGCGTGGAAACCAAATATATTCCGGCCTGTTTAATCATGCTTACATAGTAGGTACAGGATTCTTTTCTTTACACTAAAAAATAAAATCATATATTCAACAGAAACAGGCATTTAATATCGTTGTTCTTTTCAGAGGGTCGGGTGGAAGTATCGAGGGAGAACAAATACCTCAGCACCATGGCACCAGGCAAAGTGTTCGGTGAGCTGGCCATCCTCTACAACTGCAAGAGAACTGCCACCATCAAGGCGGCCACAGACTGCCGGCTATGGGCCATCGAGCGGCAATGTTTCCAGACCATCATGATGAGGACTGGTCTCATCCGACAGGCTGAATACACGGACTTTCTTAAGAGGTTAGTTCTGAACCATAATACAATTTTAATACTTAGTGACAATTGTTAACATAGGTCTCTGAGGATCAAGGCGAATAAAGACCTCGTGGTCTTTGACTCAGTGACGATATTGTCCGTCTGACGGCTTGCGATTGTTGAATGGAATAGTTTCAATAAATGTAAAGACGTCTATATTCGATAAAGGATATTTCTTCTCATATAGTAATTCATGAATAATTATTATGCTAGCCATTCCAATGCAGACGGTCTCAAAACTATTTTCATGTCAAACATCATACCGAACGGTTTCATCAGAACTATATAGGTACCTATTCATGCTATCAAAAAAGAAGATTAATGTATAAGCCCACAAGTAATATTTCTCAACAGCGCGTGATCAAACCGAAAAAAGCATTTATATAGATCACGCCACCGTGATATAAACTCATAAATTCGATCTCACGATGCGATAATTTATTTGTTTACGGTACTGAAATTTCTGTTGCGCGGTTTTAATGTATTGTTTCCAATACTGAAATGAATTTAATATAAGTTGAAATGATTGACACTGTGTAAATCGACTCGCCTGTTGACGTCAATAGGCGTTTTGAATTGTAGAATTTGATGCTAGGACACCGATATCCATGAATACGTTTTTGCAACCCACCGTTAATGCATTCAGAGTTATTTGAAAATTGTTTTGTTAAGTAAAATTTTCTGACTGATTTAACTCACATTAAGTGTATGTATAAGATATTTCTAATAACCTTTCGTTTAATATTAGACCACTTTGTTGTTACTATTGATTTTGTGGGTGAGATGTAAAATACTAGAGGTTCTGAATACGACTTTGACTAATCCACGCAATGGAGATTGACTGATGCAATTTCCTATAATAGTACAGATAATTTTAGAATTAATGTATCAAGATTTGTATCGTGATGATATTTAACAGTATACTTAAAGTACAATTACAATTGAAAAGCAAAGTACGATCCGTATCATACAACGCCGGATGTAACTGTCGAACGGATATGAGCATTCAGTACTTTCATATGTCTAACCTTAAAGCCGTAATCAAGTTGACCTAGACTCAGTTTAAGGACACTAATATTAATGATTAGGCGAATTTATTGCGAAACTGATTTATAACGTTTGAATGAGTCGATTCTGTTTTCTTGACTGTTTTATGTTTAGGAAATTGTAAATCTTTGAGCAAATTGTGAGAATAATCTTATAATGGTTTATATTAAATAATTTATATATGTGATCACATTATTCAAGTAGGTCAATATTTATATATTCGGCAACGGCTACATAAGGTTTGTTGGATTCATTTTGACGATAATTACTATTTCAAAGTGCGTGTGGTTGGTTGACTAGACTTATGAAGGGACGTGTAGATATTTTTATTATAGGTTGAAATAACTTCGTATTTGCGATCTTCTAAAAATACCTCATTATAAAGTTGAATGCATCGTATGAATGTACTTTCTAAACACAAGGTTTATATTCCCTTTTAATTCATCAGAAACATACATACATGATATCAAATTGTAATAAAATTGCTATATTCGATTTTTAGTGGCTTCAATGTCCATTACCAAGAAAAAAATCATCTTTCGATCTATGTGCCACACGAAAGTGCAAATCACTCCGTCCATGAAAACTTTGGCACGAAATGCGAAATGAATATTGTTCTGGGAAATATATTTTTTCGTATATTATTTAGACGATATGTTTTGGCTATTTCCAAATAAGTTGTTTATATTAATAAGGCCAATGACCTTCTGTCCGGGTGACTTGGTATGTTTAATATAATTCTGACATATCAAGGAACAGATGCCTGTTTGAACATATGCTGCTTGTATATCATAAGGATTCGGGTTATGAGAACGTGGAGTTATTTGAAAGAATCTTGTTACTATTTATGTTATGTACCTACGTTCATCTTTATGATTTTATTTGAAATATTCAGTAGAACGATTACTAAATTCAATAATAATATTAATTACAATAATTATAGACGACTAGCTTATGCGCGTAGCTTCGCCTGCGTACAAGAGATTTCCGGGATAAAAAGTAGTCTATGTCCTTCCCAGTCTCTCAAACTATCCCCATACAAAATTTCATCGACGCGTTCGGCAGTTTTTTAATTTATCCCATTCTGACAGATATACATGACAATATACTTTGTTTTACAATATGTTAAGACAAGGAAACTTTAAATTGTATATTGTCTGAGTAATATTAGTACGATCAGCGCCAGAATTTTTGTTTTAGAAGTTTGTACTTATTGTTTTATATCAAACTTATTTTCAGTATCAATTAGAAGTCTTTACACAACAACTCAAACATGATAATATGATAATGTCCCATCATGTCGTATTTTAATAATTGTTTAAGTTATGTGAATAATGATAATTCTTGTTGTCACCTACATGTTGTTTTCATCATAAAACTATAGTAATTTAGTTAGCTTACTCTATTTATTACCCGAGTTTTTTTATATACGTTTAGTGGTTGTGAGATTAGTGCGGTCCAGGTACGATACGCATAAACCTCTTTATGCGCAGGCCCGAAATGACTACAATATGCTCGCACATCATAGAATAGAGAAAACCCCTGAGAACTGTATATGACACACCGTATTGAGTTAATGTGCACTTAAATTTCGGTATATTCCCTTAAGCCAAAAACCTCACTTTACGAAATAATCGATCTTAAATATTTAAAATAAGATGTTCATGTAAGCGAAATAATAAATGGACCAAATGTTTGTCATTGTGCGTCTTGCGTTTCGTTGTCTTATAACTCAAGCTTATTGTGTTAATTTTACTCAATTGAATGCACATGTGTACTGAATGTACCAAGGAGACACATCAATGCATAGAAAAGTCTTACGTAGTACCAACATTAGCATATGACGCATTATAGTATGGTAATACGGAAGGCTGTGTAGAAAGGATGACGAAGGTAACCATTGTAAGGAAATATGACGTATTTGCCGATAAATGCCGTCTACTATTTTCGTAATTAAAGACTCGTACGGTATTAATCAGAAGACAATACATTCTTGGTTCATTGAATATGTAAACACATGGTATGTTCCTTTTGTTATTGACTTAGCGTTACGCAATCCTGTGCTCGGTTCCGCTTCCATATACAATATGGGTGTAAGAAATTCGTATCTATGGTTTTTTGTGGGGCATCCCCGCATTGACTTCTATCGTCAAGTGTAAATGTGCTTACTGTTGTCCAATTTGAAGGCCATTATAGCCAGTATATTTTTTGGAAATGATGAGAAACATCTTTTTAACATGTTGTGTAATTCGAAGCTATTGTAATATATAATATTTATGTTTAGTCTTGGTCATATATCAAAAAGCAATCAGCTTATCTCTTCATTTAGTTGCATATAAAAATCACCAAATTCGCCTCATTTTAACGTTAGATAGATTTTGTTTCTCTTGGTATTTTTATAGGTATGAATGTGAAGAATTCCTCAAACATTGTACAGCCATTGTTCCAAGCTCCGATATTTCACTTGAATTTTTTACAAGGCTACGAAGTTTAATGCTTTATAAGTAATTTTTAAGTAACCCATCTTAGGGTCAAAAGACTTGTGAGTACAGGGCCTTTATAAATATTTGCCATCAACAACAAAACACTCGCGTCTGAAGCTTTACCAGTGACAAGGATATTGACCCCTGAGACACTTATGCAAATGCAATGGGCGTGCGATGGCCCATTCTTCTGCTTTCGACGGCCTGCGACTTTTACATCGAATGTATTAAGAGCTTGGCGGGACGTCTGGCAAATTGTCTGTTAAATTGATAATTGTGATTTTCAGTGACAAGATTCTGTTGTCACCTCTTATAAATCTATATATATAAAAATGAATCCCTATTTCCCTTGGTCACGCCATCACGCGTGAACGGCTGGACCGATTTCACTAATTTTTTTTTGGGTTTTTTATTGTCAGGAGAAGGTTCTTATGTAAGAAAAAAATCAAAAAATTGCGCGGAAAATTTATATTAACGAAAATATTAATTGTATATAACTGTCAATTGTTTGAAATAACTGTCAGCGATTGTCAGCGAATGCGCGCTGCAAATTCATAGTTAATACGGGAGAACGTGTGTCAGGTCAGCTAGTGATAAATAAATAAATCAGGTTGTGTGATGTTTTATTAGGTATTATGTGTGCATCTAACCATGAAAATATTATGGATCTTGTTACTAATCAATCCATCGATGCAATTTATATAAGTAATTTAATTGTTATTTAGAAATAATAATAATTATTGCTATACATTGTTTTGACGTATCATAAGTGCAACTTTGTTCACCTACGTGATAAATAAAGTATTTTGATTTAATTATACTTCTATTAGAAAACTTACTAAACTTCTATTAGTTTATGACAAAAATGTATTAAGTTATGTCGCTGCTAATTTCGAATGTTTAATTCATAATGAAACAATTGAGGGAAAACAGAACACGCATGATTTTTTTATTGCTGGAAAAACTTGATTTTTTATACCGATCGTTAAACTAAACATTTGTTTAACAAAATTCGAAATGGCCACAACCGCACGAAACTTCCATAAAAGATAGAAGGTAGTGAATGCAATAAAACAGTAGCTCACGAAAAATGTATATCTCTTTCACTCGTGCTATGTTCGGAACTATTTCTGTTATAGGTTTGGTTGTTTGTATTTGCTGCACGTAAATCCACAGAATTTATTTTCACAAATACGAGTATACCGTTTTTCGTTTAGAATCGCACATATGCAGTTCATGTTTATTCAAGGTTTTGCATTTTATTTAAATGCCACGTGATGGAATGGAAAAATTTTATCTGTATAATTTTTTTTATAAGAATATTATCTTATAAATATTTATCATATATTAGTTTTTAATTAATAGCCTTAAACAATGCCATTTTCTGCCATATTAAGTCACTTTGGTTTGACGGCCTGTATCCTCAGTTGTAATTAATGTTAATGTATACAATTTTTACTAAATAACAAAGTAGGGTATTTACAATAACATTCGTGACTCACACTTTTTGTATTTTGGAATACATCTGTTTAGGTTGACAAAATCAGCAATGTCCAATGTTATACAATCATTGATTGATGGAATTGGCGATGTTTATTTTAAATTATGCCATTGAATTAATCACTTTCAATATGCGATTAATTGCAATTACGTTCTTTCACAATATTTTTGAATTCCAAAAGATGACGCATCTTTTATTTTATTGAAATCGCTACTGTAACAATTACTTACGAGTTGAACTATGAACACAAAAAAGAAAATGTATGTATGTCCATCAGTGGCGAGTGACATTTTTCAAAAGGTAAGCCGATGTAAAAAAAGCCGTAGTAATGATATCGAAGCCAATTTAACAGAAATCAAAAATTAAGACAAACATAAATAAACCTAAAAAGAAAGCCGGTAGGAATCGAGTTGTATGGACGCTTCGCTACCGATGTCCATGCAATATAACCCTAAACGAGAAGTCGCTTAAGTACTCCAATGTGTCGTGATACACGACCAGCATCTGTTGCTTTAATTCCATGTTGCATCGAGCCATCCATCTTCTCGCGAGACATATTCATTCACAAGATTAATGCTTCTGCCTAGATGATTCTAACATATTACACCTCGTTTATTTACATTAGCGTTTGATGTTTTAACAATATTTTATGGTTCACCAGGCCAATTGCATGGTATAGGGGTGACCTAGAAACATAATTTCTTTCCGTTGCTAAATTCAGATTAGACGTAGTTCTAAATAATCGGAACAACTAAATTTGTAACATACTTTTCGTAGATAGGTCAAAATGTTGCTTCTACATTGTTCAAAACTTTGATCACGTAATTTTATCAAAGGCTAGTCCCGATTTAACCAATAACTCTTATTCAAAATTTATCATTGCAATAAACAAAGTCAAATTTTATACCAGTTCGCCATGTTCTATTAAATCTACAATAAAACAAAGCTATATGGCGAAACTTGTCACAATCGTTGCTCAAACACTCGTGCGCACAATTTACGAAATACTCACTAACTTACCCGTCACGTTTGCAACTCTCATGACATTTCGAGATAGTAATCCTTTCACTGAACCGGCTGGCCGGCACAATGACTGCTCCTGTTCTTAGAAAAGGACTTCGTAAAGTTCGTTTACAACCTTAGTGACCGCTGTTATTTGAATTGAACTGGCTATGTCAGTGAACTTAGATGTTTTTTGTTGCTAGCATGTATCTTCGTTCTTCTTTATTTTACATAGACAATTGGGACTATAGAAGAGAGCACAAGAAGTGTTCTTGAGAAATAATTCCAGGTTTTCCCGGTGTATGAAACATATATTAATATATTGCTGTGACTAAAATAAAGCAGATGTTTTGTTAGTGAAAGATCTTAAATCCAGTATTTCCATTTTTAGATTATATAATATTGCTAAACTGCAATATTATCAGTTGTTTAAATATTATCATATAGTATCTGTCGTACCTTTAGTTATTATTTTGTTTTATTCTCCATCGAATCAGAGTTTGACTAGGTTGTTATAGGTATCGTTCATTGCGCTTTTGTCCGCGTTGCTGCAGAACTGGACAAGTGGGTTTTCAGTATCTTTTGTGATATTTTAAGGTTAGTGCGGCTGCGCAGATTTTTTGACATATTTTTTTGTTTGCACATGTGTTAAAGATAATAATTGCATGGAATCTCTTAAGTGTTCTATGTCATTAAATATTTGCAAAGTTATTTGGAGACAAATTCAACAAATACATATTTGCAATAATACATTTGTTTATTATTGTACTAGCTTTTGCTCGTGGCTTCGCTCGCGTGAAAGAGTTTTTTCGAGATAAAAAGTAGCTTATGTCCGTTCGAAGATCTTAAAATATTATCATACCAAATGTCATCAAATACCGTATGGTAGCTCAGACAGACGGGGCGGGGGACTTTATTTTATAACATGTAAGGATTATTTTGCTATGTATTTCATATTAGAGTGATTTATCCTTACCGTACTACATGATAGTAATATGTTGTATTGACGTCTGTTGTAGCAATATTATGTTACTCACTTTTACGTAATGTTATTGCAAGGATTTCCTTATTGGGTTCATTAAATACTATAAATATACGTAAGCTGTTAATTGCGTGAGATTTTTATGTTAGAAACTTGTTTATTCTAACAAGCAGTCAACTTCTATCGTAATTAGTCTTATCTACTATAGTTTATAATATTACAGAATTAAAATTGAATCATCACAACCACGGTAACTTTAAAACGAACGAATATAAAACAAATACGTATCACGCATTTATCCCCGAAGGGGTATACAGAGACGCAACCAGGGCACCCATTTCTCGCCAAGTGTGTTCCGTCCCATGATGTGCGCGCGAGCCTATCGTTATATGAGGCACAAATTTCAGACTCCGGACTGATACTGAATAGAAAAACCATAATGTTACTGCCCGACCCGGGATTCGAACTCAATAAGTCAGAGCGCTGCCGTACCGCACATGTAAGACAAATATGCCACCGAAGCAGTCAACGAAGGAATATTCTTGAAATCAAATATTTTCCAACGCAAGTCCAGTCTCCCACAATAAAACAACAAACCTATAACATTTGTGAGTCAAATAAAAAATGACACGGGTATTTATCTCGCAACGGTTAAAACATTTAATTGTTTATTCTCTAACGGGTACGTCCAATCGTAACTCATGTGTAATCGTACGTAATAATCTTGAATACAGCATCGTGTTTCTCGGTTGTCAACTGTTGACGTAGACTTCGGTGTTGTTTCGCGTATTGTTATTAAATTTAAATTTAAATAGGATGGATTTTTGGGATTTAACAAATAATAATAGGTTACCTATGTTTGCAACGTGGCGCGCTCTAGGGCAGGCCTATGTTCTGCAGTGGACAGTTGTAGGCTGATGAGATGAGATGAGACCTATGTTTGACTTTGTACGTTAGTATAAATAATAATACCTTTTGCGAAATCTGTATTAAAATTGATTAATAAATGAGCCGTTTTTCATATTTTAAATATTGTAATGTGCAGGAGTAAACATGTAGAAGGGTTATCGCTTGATCTCTTTCTTTTGCACGCGTCGTAGTTCCCATTGACGTCACATGTGGGTATTGCGCCACTTTACTGTATTTTGACACTTGCCTTCTACCGAAATTCAAAGGTTTATAACTAGCGGATTTTTTACCAGATTTTAATCATTCTTTCTGTGTTATGATTTATATGATGTAAATATTTGATAAAAGTAAAGGATAAAAATAAGTCGGGTAACGTATTAATGTCGTAAATTTGACTTTTTATACCCAGAGCAAGTAGCTTAAAACAATGTATTATTTTTACATATTCAATAATTGCTTTTAAGCAATTTTCAGTTCTTAATACATTACTAATAATATATGTGGATAAATCCAACTCGAATACAAAGTTTTATGTTGAAACGCGGATTTGAAATCGCATTTCCAATGTATGGAGAAAGTTTATGTGGTGTTTGATGAAGAAGGCAAAAATAATATCATTATGCGGCTGGCCTATGATCTACATGTATGGATATATTATCATCGTATACTCATTGTGTTCGACTCAACTGTACTGCAATCCGTACACCTGACTTAGTATGATTTCAACATTGACAGCGTGTGGTAATGTACGGAGTGGCGCTAATAATATAAAAACTCGAGTCTAAGTGTAAACTTGAATGTGAATAAAAAATATTAGTCAAATAAGTAAAATTAATTGTTTTTCAAGTGAAAAAATAGGTTATAAGAGTGACGTTTTGGTTGCCATTTTAGTTCAGATTTTGAATAAATAGTTTATATGGACGTTTGTGTCTATAGCATATACGTCTACGTCATCAGATATTTTCAGGCTTAGTATTTACTGAGAATCAAAAATTCCCACAAAATTTCCCAATCTAGTCATCGAACTCGCAATCTTCCGAACCTTTGTTCGTTACCAGTAGACCAAATAGGTGTTAAATAAATAAAAAATACAAAACACATTCAGTTCATGCGTTGACCGTGAAAAATGTGATTGTAGCAATTTTCATTGGCACATACTGTTACGCACAGTTATATTTCTGTTGTTTATCACGTTAACTATGATGATGGTGTCCCGTTTTTCATGTAAGAAGTTGCTTTTAACAGTAATATCATCTAGAGGGCTGATAGTTTCTTTAACACGACACAACACATTTCATAAATACCTAAGTAGTCAGTCAGACCAAGAGTTAATCCGGTTGTTGCAAAATAGTAATGGTACATATAAATTAGTTCACAAACGGTTTGGATTGAAATCACTGGTTCTTTGGTCGTAAATATTAAGGCCCTTTTAAACGGCCTTGAGGATTCTTTTTTATACAATTACGAGTTACGGATGGGAACTTGCAAAGATTTGCGAATAATTTCTTTAAAAAAATGTTAGGTACTTCGTAAAAATATTATTACCATAATATTGTTGCAAAATTAAAATAATTTATACTTTAGAAATAGATATACGGAATCAACAATCTTAATGGCATTTTCATCATAAATTATTGAAACAATATCCTCATTATAAGATTTGAAACTACTGAAGCAAAGATAGTAGAAGTAGAATGTTTAATTTTGTTTTTTCTATGTATTATAAATTTCAAATAAATAGATCCTAATAGCGCGCCATTTTCCTCGAGTAGCGTCTTAAAATACACAAATATCTTGCTTCATATATTTATACTCAGGCGACATGATCCTTAAGACAAACATTATAAAAGTCAATCCAATCTGTTAAATGTATAAGTGTTTTTATTTTAAACGAAAGTATTTACTATAGGCGACCTTGTTGCTAAATGGATGATGTATGGGCATTGTTGTAGTCCAAATTGTATGACATAAGCTATGAAATAGCAATCAGTGTTAATTAAAGACGGTTTGTTTATGAGATAAGTTTTTGTTCGCGTCAATTGGCAATTTTAGATGCTGTTCAAATGTATGTTGATTTTTTTTAACAATTAATTATAATTTAATTTATGTTTATGCATATTATAATGCGAAAACAGAGAAATAAAAAATATATCATAACTAATTCATAAGGCATAATCAAATAGAAAATCAACTGTCTCTCAAACTAGGCAAAAGGTTATATTTTGAGAGACAGATTATTAAACTAATTCAGGTCACAGCTCGCGTAAAATTAATCGTTTAGAATACGGATACAATTTTAATAAAACTACTCAGAATAAAATCATATAGGACATAAATTTGAATGTATGCGTGAGTTTTAGTGTATTTTGTTCAATATCGACTTGATGAAACATTACTAATCCAAGAGCTCTTTCGCAGTATTGTAATCAAACCTAATAACTTTTTCTTAAATTACGGATCTAAGTGATAGCTTTTCATTCTGGTTATATATTAATTATGTATTTATAGTTATTGTAGTTTCTGTATAACACGACCGAAGAGAACATGTCAAATAACAGCTTCTCAATTCCAAATTTAAATTATAAATGAATTAAGGAAACTAATATAAATGATCTAGGTAAGCAAATTCTAAATCTAATACCTATCGAATAAGTTTTACTTTTGCGGTCGTGCTGCTGAATATTTAACCCAAAATAGATATCTATCAATGATGTAAGCTTTGTTCAATAAATTAACATTTCTATCCAATAAGACTGGTGTTTATTTTGAATATACAGGTTTTGGCAGAGATTGTTGTGAGTCTTCTGATTTTAAACTGCCCGTATTAAATGGCGTTCACTTTCAACTGTGGTTAATCGAGCGTAAAACCGGATTGAACTCAAAATTATTGTTTACATCGCTCATATTGGACCACAATGGCTTTTTAATTATGAATTAATTTTATTAATTTCTAGCACCTAAAGTCATAGATAGAAACGTATAGTAGTTTACACATATGTAATAAAAGTCAATGAGATGATAGAAAATCACCACCGTCTTTATGTTAGTAAAAATTTAAGCCGTGTACTAACTACATTGTAGCTGTAAGAAATACAACAAAATGTCATGTAGGTGTTATGTGAGTGAGTGGTAGTCTATGATCCAGCGGAACGATACATTATTGTTTTAGAAACAACTGAAACAGAAGTAAGATTTAAAATCGGATATACACTAAAGCATACCTGTTTATCATTCTCTCGCGAGGCGCGACAGTGACATATCGGAGTCCTCGAATATTATGATTACGAATTAATTATAGTAGACTACTATTACCAAGTCAAACACAACTGCTAAATATTCCATGCACAATAAATCCTAGTACAATATTATCTAAAATAAAGACCAGTTGTTGCAAAAGAACCGACACTGACGATTCGTCTGAAACTAAACCATTGTCTTTGAACTCTACAATTGTGCGAGACAAGTCTTTTCGTGCTTTAAAACGAGCTTAGTCAAAATGTCTTGAACAAAATATAGCGGAGACTCACACGGCCCGGCGAGCGACTTTTTGTTACCTGAACAGAATTACAAGCAGCTTCGCAACAGTTTTTGTAAGATATAATCAACGTAAGCTAATGTCATAAAAACTAAGCTAGCAAAGCTGAGCTCAAACATGTTTCGTAATTAATGACGTGATACAGTAATTTCGTTCAAATGTTTAATGACGGCCACCGGTTGTACGTAGCTGTATTACGTAACAAAAAATAGAATTTAGTTATCATTTAATTCCATAACGCGCTTTCTACTCGGTAAGCGTATCGTCGTTTCTTCTTTCGTTTATTCAAGTAATGGTTTTTATTCGCAGTGTGCCGATCTTCAAGGATTTGCCTGAAGACACATTGATCAAAATTTCCGACGTATTAGAAGAAACGCATTACCAGAATGGTGACTACATCATCAGACAAGGCGCCAGGGGTGACACTTTCTTCATCATATCGAAAGGACAGGTGAGTTCAGCTTTCTACGTCATATATTTTAATATACTGTGGATTCTAATAATTAATAGATTTGTATATATTTCCCAATTGAGGTTAGCTGTATCTAAACTCTCTACTTTGTAGAACTTTGACGCAAATCGTAAATACAACATGAAATGAGTTTAGAATATTGTTACTCAAGTGATTCATGGTATAAATTATTGTCTTGCATCATTTCTTGTCCATAATTTAAGTGTTAAGTACCGGTACCAGAAAAACTATGTGAAAATCATTTTGCAAACACGCGTGGGTTTATTTTGTTGAGCAGACAATGTTACCCGTACTAATTTTACATTGAATTACTATGAATCTATTTTTAGATAGTCTAATCGATCATTTAATCACTTTCTACTTCGGTGATTAAATATCTTTTTATCGTCCAAAGTAATAACGCCATTAAGAATCAATTTTGTCGTCTCTGTTATAATCTTAAACGTTATCATCAATTAGAAATTCATTAATTTATTTCGATGACATGGTGTTTCGATATTCATCTCAAGCGAAGATGTTCTCTAAACAGTGTCAGAAGTTTCACTTTCGTTCGATCGACTTTCGAGAAACATACAGCTGGCTGCGACGTGACTCCTTCACGTTTGGTCGTGTCTTAATGTTTTGTAAATACTGATCATCGGTTGTCACATCGTAATTCGATTCTGTTATCTGCAATCATGCTTCACTATAAATATAAATGAGATTTGTCATAGCATTTCTAATAAAAGACTTAGGACTTTTTAACGTTTTTTCTTCAAACAATTTCAATCAATTGCTTTTAGTATTGGAAATTAAAACGTAAAAGATGAAAGATTTATTTTGAGTATAAGTATGAAACCAATAACTCATTAAATTAGTGCACTTACCTGGCTTTACATTGCATTATAGGTTTGCTGTCAAATCAATATAATTTCCTTAACGTATACGAGTACAACATTCAGTTGTATAATATTCGTATAGAGTCGGTGACTGTGCAAGAGGTTCACCTTGGCATTTAAAACGATCAGCAAACAGCGATTGTTACTTCTGTCCGATGCAAATGCGTTGGTAAATTTAACGCCTTATTAGTCTCTAATTATGGCACAAAATATACTATTGTCGCAATGGTTTTCTTGGTGCTCAGCTAAATTATTTAGGCGGTAAATAAGTTACATAAGATTCTGCATTTGGTTTCGAAATCACTTGAATATAAAGCAGTCGCGAAACATTGAAGACGCCGCGTGAATATAATTCAAGTGATTAATAACTTTACGTAACAACAAACTTTACGTAAAAACAAAGTAAATGTATGAATATTTTTTAATTTTTTTGAATACATAATACGAGTTAGAGGCCACAAAGTCAAGCTATTGTGGCTGCAAGGTCAGCGCACTGAACACTGAGAGGGCTATGCGCATGGTATTCTGTGGCCAGATTTTTGTACTGCTTTGTGGGAAATTATCTACCTTTATTCGATCTTGTCGTAATTTCTCGGTGAATAATCTACGTTCTCAAGCTTTAACAGCTTACAAGATCTTGTACATATAACATTTTTGTAATATTAATGTTTATTATAACATTTTAGGAAAGAAACTGTAGGTAGTGTTAAAGAAACTAGTTTTTTTTTTCGTTTTATTATATTAACTTTAATGTCAGTCCGTTGCTATGATTGAAAATACACAAACACATGACATCATTCTGCTTATTATATCTTGGACATGTGACTTGTTCCTAAATATCTTTATTTTATAAACGCGATGAAATCCGTACGACTGGTTTGGTGGACGAGGTGAACAAATTATTATATGTGCTTGTGTTGCAAATATGACGAATGTGTTTTCGTCACTGGGCCTATTGTTTAGAAACTATGAAATTTTACGATAAGCCGTGAAGTAACATTCTATTCAATATTTATCACAATGTCACAATCGAATTGTAGAGGTTCAGCATATTTGATAATAGGATGCATTTGAATTTTTAAATATTAATCATTTGATTTTCCAATTTGATTTAATAAAGCTATTATACAAAGCAATATAGAAATATACAATTGTTAGCATTTAGATCACAATACCAAATAACACATTTTGAGGTAGTTCAAACAGACATTGGACACGCCTTTATTGCTGCGTTTACCTTCAAATCTGCTTTTATTACCACGCAACAGTTCGAAACTTACGAAAGTTACACAAAGAGTTCACTGCCGTACGGCTTGACGTAAACATTACGTCTCCTAGCGGCGGTCGGATCTAAAATAACAATTATTCAAGCACGGTTGACTTACTCGCATCGATTGAATCGGATACAACGATTTTGTTAGTTTTCCTAGAATGCCATTATTCGGCCATTTCAAGAATCAGTAGAGTGTGACCAAAGTCACCGTTTTGAGACGTTCTTGTGAAATTATCCGGATCAATTCACATCTTCTTATTACTTCAAGGTGTATTATCTTATCTATTTCCGTTGTTATCTCATTGCCGTTTGTTTGTAATCGTGCTCTTTATCCGTTACTTAATATTAACTCTTATTCGTCGTAACATGTTTAGGAAACTGAATGCGGAAGTTGTTTGATAATATGATATTTGTGTATGTAGTGTGTACTTACAGGGCTTTTACAGATCGTCTAGATATTTTTCATTTCCTTTTGTTAGTTAAAAAAATATAGTTTATTTTAGTATTTTTAGGGTCACATATTATAATAAATGTATATAAGTCAGTAAAACCGTATATTTCAAACACAGTATTATTTGAAAGTAGCTGAATTGCAATTTAAGCGAATTACCATTCTGAATTAATTACCTTCGTTTCTAATACAGAATACTACTAACCTTTGCATATCGATCCGGTTTTTATAATTATTCGTCAAGTTCGAAAGGTAATTGCAACCAACCTCAGCCTTAAAATTATAAAACACTTAAATCTTATCTCTGGCAGGGGCCAATTACGAATTCACGTAACAGAGACGGCAATTACACGCCTTAAGCTAAACTCGTCTTAATTATTCACACAATCGTGGCTAGCCCGCGTGCCTTATTACCACACTTGGCTGTCGTTCTTAATGACAACTTTCGATCCTCACTGAATGTACGTTTCACATTTTTATGGTAACAGTAATGATCTTACAAACCCGTCCGTCTTCGAACACGATCTTGCCGGAGTTATTTTGATGTTATTTTAACTTGTTTTTACTAGACGGATGTCTTATTAGCCATGGTTGGGTTGATGCGTGTTCATCTTTGTATTCGTCGATGGGTACTGGCCTTTTAAGTGGAAGGTGTGGGTTTAATACTTGCGTGTTCGTTGCTAGAGATCGTCTCATGTCGTATTTCAACTTTATATATCAGTGTTCTTTAGAAAACGATTTCATCAACGCAATAATAAATAAATGTGGGTAGTTTATACTTAATTCATATTTAATTTATAATAAAACATGAACGTATTTACTTTCAGGTTAAAGTCACTCAAAAACAACCAAATAGCAACGATGAGAAATTCATCAGAACCCTCACGAAAGGAGACTTCTTTGGAGAGAAGGCATTACAAGGGTAAGTAAGCTTCGTTAATCGTATTCAATAGCTAATTATACCTGCTTTGACTAGTTTTGTTAGTCTTGTTTTTATACAAGCTCTATTATTTATTTTGTGCAGACTCTTGGGTAGCAAAACCATCAGGTTTGTAATTGGCTATACATTTTTATTTTCTTAACCTGCATGATGATTATGTAGAAAATAGTTTAGAAAAGTTTTTATGTACCCACTACCCGTACAATAGCTATTTACCTCTTCCATTTAATCTGTTAGTTTTGCCATTATTACATCCATAAACTTTCTACCACTATAAATACCTATTATTTTCGCTAAACGATAAAATCTGCAAGGTTTACGATATTGATATGACTGTAATAAACTTCTCCTGTGGTATTCCTGGCATGTCAGTTTTTATATTTGTTTATTACGAGTGATTCTGCGTACTTATTTATATTTTTAATAGTTACTAAAAAAACTACTTTACGAAGTTAATCGTAATGAAGCGATTAGTGGACGGAATCGATTTATCAAAATTACCGCGCTCGGATTAGTGATAATTTTAACTGGAATAGAACTGTAGATTCTTTAACAAGGAGTTATGATTTTTTTAAATGAGAATTGCTTTTTTCTGTTTTTTTTTATTTCTCTTTGAAAAAACCTGCTTTACTAAGAATCGCGGATATTTGGCATAACTTAAACAATGAGTATTATCTTTATTTCATACGAAAATAAGTATATACCACGACCATGTTCGAATATTGTAAAATAACAATCCTTCCATCCTTTTCTTATAACTAAGCATTTCTTTTAATCTTACTCGTTAGTTTCAGTTCCGTCTGTTAAATGCGTTTGATTTATATCTAAGACATTTGACTTTCCAAATAATTCATCTATTTCCGTTTCCAGTGATGATCTTCGAACAGCCAACATCGTTTGCGACTCTCCAGACGGCACGACCTGTCTGGTTATAGACCGAGAGACGTTCAATCAATTGATATCGACTCTTGACGAGATCCGCACAAAGTATAAGGACGAAGGCGATGATCGGCAAAGGTGAGCTATTCAATTTATTTTATTACCAGTAAAATGGTCGCAAACTTTTCTTTAGAAACACATTTGTAGGTTAGACTTTCAATCCTGCAAGCAATATAGTATTAAAATATCGGTGTTTAGTTAAATTAAACATTTAGTTCGACGCAAAGTTTACAAGGCAACTTATTTTGAAATATTTTAACATAACTTTGCAAAATATTACTTCAAAACGTTGCATAGTTTTTAAATATTTCACCAAATCACAATATATACACAATGATGGCTTTACATTCTCTCGTAGACAATGAG
Organism: Manduca sexta; assembly: GCF_014839805.1. NCBI lineage: Eukaryota > Metazoa > Arthropoda > Insecta > Lepidoptera > Sphingidae > Manduca > Manduca sexta. The sequence continues at coordinate 8,451,136 of NC_051124.1, forward strand.
TCGTCAGTCATCGCTAACAAGCTAATCACAATTAACCTCTTACTCGTTGCCAGTGTCATTTCCTTTTCAAAGCCCATTTACATTGCAAGGTGAAGATATTATGAAGATCAGTAGCAATTTAGATCTACACTGTCGTCCTGTTTTTTATAGTTACTTCTTGAAAAAGTATTTTTAACGGTGATTTAGACTCTAATAATATCGGTCGTAAATTCAATTTCGAGCACTCGGGCAGAGTATTGGATCCTAAATGTGATACTTAAAATTTAAATGTCATGTTTCACATTTGAATGCTCTTACTTTTACTCCTCGATTTTATCATGTCAAGTATTTTATAGATTGTGTATTCAATCAAGCGCTTGCAAAACTAGTGAGATAAATGTCAGTGTGGCTTGTTTCATTTCCCGCATTAATGCAAGTCCGTAATCTAAATGTCACCGTGCAAATTATTTTATGCAGATACAAAATAATTATACATAATAAATCAAGTTTTAGTCAATGTAAGTACTCTTGAAGGTCTTTTCGATTTCTATGTTAATATGTGGAAATATCAATTTTGATTTATTTATACTAAATTCGTTCCGAATATCGTATATAATATAAAATATTTTTTTAGCCGTGACTACTATATCATTAACTGACGTGATTTTATGACACATCAGGTTTTCTATATAATAGTTTTTTATATATACGTGCAATTTGTAAATGCCTTGAACAAAATTTTGTCACCTACTGTTCACCTATATTGTAAGACTTTGTCATTTCAAATTCATCATTTACCTCGTTTTGTCTCAATTGGTAATTATTAATTCCATAATGTCATAGTTTCCAGCCTCATTACTTTATTTATGAATTAATTTATGAACGAAATTGATTTTATTGAGATCTTAGATCAAGTATTTTGACATGTAAAATCAGTATTACTGTTGTAATTTCAAATGCTAAATTGTCTGGTTCACATAGTTATATCATTATAGTTATCATTATCAGTAATATTCTTTTTCGTTTTTGCTCGCACTATGGAATCCGTAGTAAAATGGTAAGTTCTATATCATACGTTTTTTTACGAAAATAATTGAATTTACTTATTAAAATGTCCTACGTCATTAAATTTCGAGCTATACGAATGCTATCAAAGTCTGTCATTAATAAAAGTGAAGACTTTTGTCATTTTTTATTAATTAAAATCATATCTGATATATTGCTAACAAACCCATTCTAAAAATTTACTTTCTCTGCGTCATTGTCAAATTTGATGAAACAGCAGAATTGTTTAGTCGTGTTATTAACTTTCCTCCTAGACATGGAAAATAACTCAATAAATGGCATACGGCGATAACAATTAATATTTCCCGCGTTTTTATTGCAAAGATTGTGCAGAATGAATGAACACAATGGAGCAGTCGTGAATGAGTGAATAATGGATCTCGTGGTAGCTAGACAAAGATACACAATTACGAACGAGATGTTAGGAAAGTTAAGCCAAAAACCTATTTAGAATCGAGATAAGATTCTCCGGTTTTTCTAATATAGAAACTAATTGACTAAACTATTGTTTTGGTGAAATTATTAAGTGCTTGACGTCTTTATAGCATATTTAAATTAATTATATTTTATACCGGATAGTTGAACCATGCTTATAATTTCATTGGTGCCTTTATTCGACCGTGATAAAACTAAATAAATTTCTACGTAATTTACAGATTGAACGAGGAATTCGCCAACCTTCGTCTCTCAGATTTACGCATCATAGCAACATTGGGCATTGGCGGTTTCGGACGAGTAGAGTTAGTGCAAATCCAAAGCGATTCAAGCCGGTCGTTTGCTTTGAAACAAATGAAGAAGGCCCAGATCGTTGAGACCCGGCAGCAACAACATATAATGTCGGAGAAGGAGATCATGTCAGAAATGAACTGCGAATTCATAGTGAAATTGTATAAGACGTTCAAAGATCGTAAATACCTGTACATGCTAATGGAGACTTGTCTTGGTGGAGAGTTGTGGACTATTTTAAGGGATAGAGGTGAGTGAATTTTAGCTTTATATTATAAAAAATCATCTAATCACCAAGACTTTTTGTTTTTTACCAAATATTTAAGTTTTGGATGCATAAATCAAATTTTGATAAAATAAATGTACAAAATGCTGTAGATAGCTTAGTGAAGAACAGTCATTAGTATTTATTGTAGTATAAAGTATTTGAATACTTCAGTTACGATTATAGACTTTAATTGAAGCAAAATCATCAACATTTAGTTTATTAAGTTCTATATCGACATTTTCTTTATTAAATTCTAGGACAATTTGACGACGCCACCACCAGGTTCTACACGGCTTGTGTCGTCGAAGCGTTCCACTATCTGCACTCTAGGAATATAATTTATAGGTACGTAACAAGTTCCCACACTACTAAACATGACCTTGCTTTGAACTTCGTCCAGTGTTATGACAATGACGTAATTCTTTTTCTTGGATGTTGTTATAATATTACTCTAGAACTCAGTATATATAATTGTTTGAAATAGCTTGTTAGAAATTAAACGTATGACATAGATATTTTTTGCATAATTAAAAATATTATTAAAACACTCGCATCATTTATCTCCCAAGGACTGGGCAGAGGTGCATCTAGTACTTTTCGCCAAGTTTGTTCCGTCTCATGATATGATAGGAGGTGAACCCATGGCCATATCGTATCATTACAACTTATAAATATTTTATGATTGTGAATATAGCACACCATTTAGCATATTATTATTTTCTAATGATTAAGATTATTAATTTTGTTACCTTTTTCCGTAATGATATGATTAATAAATGTAGACCGTATATACGTTATGTTAATGAATAATAGGAAAATGATAATACATAGTAGTTTGTAGATGACCACAAGCTTGCAAACACTTCATTATCAAGCAATTATCTTTGTAATTATTTTAATGATGGTAGTGGAATAGGACTAACAACTACAGATGGGGCAGTCCTTATAATTGAATGAATTTGTAATATAGGACAGAGGTCCTTCTGCGCTGTATTATTAGGAACCAGTGGTGATTGGTGACATTTTCCGAAAGGGAAGTCACAACATAAAGGAACTAAGAGACATAGACGCGGTCTGCAAATCGTTCTGATGATAAATAGATTCTACAGAAGTTCTAGACTTAGGGAAGCCGACAGGAATCGGGGTATATGGACCCAATGCCACTGTTAGGAACGAAATGTTTTATAAAATACACACTATTGCGATCAATTAACGTCATGTCATTGCCTTGTTCTTAAATAAACTAATATCGACGACTTAAAGGCTGATTGACTCAAGCGAATTTTTTTGCGATATACTACTAAGACGAAAACTAAGTTTCATATATATTTAAAAGCAGCTCTTTTTTCTGTTTTATTAACTAAGTTAAAAGTTTCTGGAAACAAAATGTCGCTTTAGTCAATTATTTAACCGTTGATATTGTTGCAAAAATGACATCAGTTTTACCGCCATTATGTCGCTAATACGGCCAGTTGTTTTGTTATGCAGTGTTTGTTTTTGTCTAAGGTTGAATGGATTAGTCATAGATTATTATTCATTCACGCTCTTATATGAAAATGAATATAATTCGGTACTGGTCTAACATGTGAGGAATATTATTTATAAGATGGGATTACATTTTGCTGATGGTAGGATATTTTTTATATATACCCATACACAAAGTGTTAAAACCCGCCACGGTGACCCTCGTCAGTGTGTCGCGTTCCGGGATCAACCTGTGTATATCCTGTTCCAACAGGTCGACATAATTGTGTCGACTGTCGAGGCGGATCATCTCTCGTGAGTAGACACTCTATAGAACCAATCTCCACTTACCATCAGATGCATTAGGATCACTTTGCCATGTCCATATTAATAAACAATATCCCTGTTATATCAATGATAAATTTGCTGGAGAAGAATCAACCAGAAAACCAAGTTTAATAAGAATAATGTATTCTAGTAAAGTTTATTGGTAATTAAATTACATCTCTTCAGCTTTATAAATGAATATATAGGTAGATTTGTCTGGTGCTTGTATTTTATTTATTTTTTAATTGATACAAATAATTTACTATTACAAATATTTTTATTTTCTTTTCTTTATTTCCAGGGATCTCAAACCGGAGAATTTATTGTTAGACTCGAAAGGCTACGTGAAACTGGTCGACTTCGGCTTCTCTAAGAAGTTGCAGGCCAGCCGCAAGACCTGGACGTTCTGCGGCACGCCGGAGTACGTCGCGCCGGAGGTCATCATGAACAGAGGCCACGATATCAGCGCGGACTATTGGTCCTTAGGTATGATGTATTTTTAACAGGTCTAAAGTTGCAGACAGATAACGTTAGGCTTGCACCCTACCATATCACAGATAATAATATCGACTATAACTTTCGAGAACTTTGAAATCTAAAATAGATTTAAATTTAAGTGTCTTAACAAAACTAGTGAAATATTCATCTTAAACACAAATACTTATGTTGTTTTCACAAAAGAATGATAAAACATCAATACTTATTGATGTTGGTGATTCCCACGTTTTATTAGTACTTAGCTATCGACATTTCAAATGATTAAATTCTCTCAGGTGTTCTCATGTTTGAATTGCTGACCGGCTCACCGCCGTTCACCGGCTCGGACCCGATGAAGACGTACAACAAGATCCTGAAGGGCATCGACGCGGTGGAGTTCCCCCGCTGCATCACGCGCAACGCGGCCAACCTCATCAAGAAGCTGTGCCGCGACAACCCCGCGGAACGGCTCGGCTACCAGCGCGGCGGTATCACTGAGATACAAAAGCACAAGTAAGAGATGATGACCATCACACGCATGCTTAAAGATCCATCTATGTATATCTTGAAAGCTAAGATTATAACTTGTTCAAGCAAGCACACTAAGATTATAACTTGCTCAAACACAGATGCGACACAGGGAAATTCGTTTATGGTTTTCTGTCGGACTTGACGATATAAACCGTCCTACCGACTAAAACCCTGCCATTCAACACTCTCTCTAATATCGAAGGTCGCGTGGTGCACCATTGCATGCAACCACAATGCTAACAAGAGTTGGCGCTTGGACGGAGTCTCTTGCCTATGACTTATCCCCTTCTCTTCTTTAGAGTTTGTAGATTCCTGAATAGTTTGGTACCGTGTGTTTAAGGATGGTGGAAATTACCAACTTCACAACAGATGACACATCTTATTAAAATAGGAATTTCAATATTAAATAAATAAATAACTATTCATTCAATTTAGCTATAACAGCTTATACTTCACTCAATAAATGTAAATTATTATTATCATCAATAAATTTTTTAAACTAAAAAGCAGACAACTTAATCAGGTCCTCGTGGACGGTGTCATTACTTATAATATTATTCAAACATTTACCAATTAATTTCCAGATGGTTCGACGGCTTCAATTGGGAAGGCCTCGCGCAACGTTCTCTAGAGCCGCCGATCACGCCGACCGTCAAGTCGCCCGTCGACACGCACAACTTCGACCAATACCCGCCCGATGCGGATGAACCCCCACCCGACGACCTCTCCGGTTGGGACGCCAACTTCTGATCTTAGTCGAATTATACGTGTGAGTGAGAGGGATGTATCGCGATGTGTGAGACAGATATACAACGCACATATTACGCGCAATTGAATCAAAGAGTAAGATATAGATGCGTCTGACCGTCAACGAAGCAACTAAGTGATTTCTTTTTACCTACAACATACTTAATCTTGTAATTTTCCGTCATAGTGGTTAAGGCAAACGCTGCTACGTTCATAATGCCATTATATTTAGTGTATTTCTTGCCAGTTGTACATCAACTGATATATGGAATGATATTTTTGTAGTAATTTTACTTGACAGTTATGCCAATTCTCGCTATGCAGCAAGAATATAAAGTTTCTTTTTGAGTATGTAAATTACATTGTTAAATAGCATTTTAATTACAAATAATATGTAAATAATATAAATAAAGTTAACGTAAGTCTTAGGTGTGGTCCTCACTAAAATAGTTTTAGTAAATTGTGGCTTCACCATTTCCTTATTAGAATCTTGTTGCAATAAATTATTTTATGCATAAAAATATTCATTTATTTAATGGATTATATGTTTTGTTGTCTTTCATGTTTTCTAACTACAATTTATAATTTTCAGTTTGCGAATATAATTCAGAGTAACACAAGCGGTTTAGGAATTTTCCGCCATGTTTAATTTTTTTTTTATGAAAATATAACAATATTTTCAGAATTGAGTATCGGCTCTAACTAATAATCTATGATTACCATTTTGATGACAGTTAAATATTATACTTTAGCAACCTAAAACGAAATGTCAATAAATTAAACATTTCATGGTTGCTGCATTTTATGCGTATGATTCTTATATAAGGATTGAAAATATTTTTTTTTATAAGTATTTGACTTAATTCGATGAATTTAAATAAGATGTGCTCAAATATGAAAGCGTGTTGAATTTTAGAAATCAAATTTAATGATTTTTATTACCTTTTAAAGTGTTGAAACTTATCGGTGCTTTTTACAAACTGTTAGAAATGCTAATAAAAATTTATGGAATTGCTATTAGAAATCATCAATTAAGGATTATATGAATAAAATTCAAAATCCACTAATATATTTTTGGAGTCAATTCTGAAGTGAAAATAAAATAATTACCTTTGAGGTTCGTTCATACGAAATCATTGCACATGAACGATACAAAGATATTTTGAATTTCGAACATCGAATTATCAAAGCAATTTCAACTTTATTTCAATACGTTCAGAATTGACTTCGTCGTTTAGTTTGTCATGTGCTAAACGTTCAGATCTCTGAACATGACATAATGTAAGACTTACCATATAATTCACTAAAATAGTCAATTTATTATAAGTCTTCCATATGACTATCATTGTAAATATCTTTATAGTATAGGTCACGTCACACTGTGACGATCATAGTGAATGCAATGTATACACGTGTAATATTTTATATAAGGACAGTTATTTTTGTAATCACTAGTAGCTAAATATTTTAATGATTTTGAGAAATGTAAAAATATACGTTATTTCAATTAGTGTGAGTTGATTTTATTTCGCCGTTCCCTCCGACATTTTCAATATTTTTCTTTTATAAATTGATGGTAAACACCGAGTAAAAATAGCTGCAAGACTGTTTTATAAATCTTCTAATCTACGGTTATATTAGTTCTGTCAAATACAAGTAAATACGTATAAAAGGTTATATTAAAATAAAAAGTATTAAATGAATAATTTGCGTACAGTAATTTGCTTTGCAAGAATAATTTAAATAAAAATTATTCAATGTAACAACTGGCTGAAAGTCACAGCGAATGTTAATTCTAATTACGAATTATTTTGAATGACTTCTTTCGGATTCTATATTTAAAATCTCATAGTTTTATTAGAAAGTCTTTGACAATGAGTCTAGTTAAATGAGTTAGTAGATTCGATACTAAAGTGCTTCAACCTCTTTTTAAAAAAAACTGCTACTCACTCGGTTTGACGTCGGCGACATACCAGAGACTTGCTTGTACGGATTATTCATAATATTATGTTATGAACAAAAATTTGCACAGTCTGGATAAGGGATGGTTGATCAAAATCGTTTCACAGTACTACTATAATTCTAATGAATAATGATACCTTTACTAGAAGGATAAGGCCTTAGTACACAGCGCTGGTCTAGCGCTGGTTGGCAGACTCCACATACCCTCAAAATTCTTAGAGTAATTTTCAGGTATGCAGGTTCCCTGACAATTTTTTACTTCACCGGTGAAGCAAACGATAATTCACAAAAAATACATAAAAGTCTGAGGTGCGTGTCTTGTATTTTGAATCTGCGGACTCTCTTCGACTGTCTCGGCAATCAGCCCCACTCTCAACTAGGCTATTGCCGCTACTAGCGAAAAAGAGAGACCACCAACATTTACGAAGTTGTCATAAACACGTTTGAGGCCATACGATTCTATAGAAAAACGACAGAAATAAATTTGTCAGACCTACGACCGCCGGTCTACGGTCACAGGTTCGAATCCCGGGTCGGGCTGTTATATAATAATAATAATAATAAATATTGGGTGTTTATGCTAAGTCTGCCCGGATTCTGGATTTTGTGCCCGATATGGCGATAGCATTGCTCCTTATCACATCACGGGACGGAACATAGATGGGGAAAATTCGGTGCTGTGGTTATACCTCTGCCTACTCCTTTGGAGATAAAGGCGTGATGTGTGTTGTTGTTTTTTTATATTTCAAGACTATAAGACTAAATCCGCCATGTAAGTGTGTCGCGTTCGGGGATCAGCCTGTATATATACGGTTCCAAAAGGACGGCATGTATCGACTGCGGAGGGATAATCATGTCTTGTCAGTAGACATTCAATTGGACCCCACCCCATTTTCTATGAAGTGCAGTAAGGACCACTTTGCAATGCACGTGTAAAAAAAAGACTAGGTAATCATCCAGCTAGATTTAAGACAGACATTGTTAGCGCATAAAGCAAATCATCGTGTCCGGATTGCACTATCAGGCTTAAGTTTACTTACATAATATATTGCAGTACCTTTCCACACTTATCGCCCCGGAATCAGATCGCTTCAAAACAAAGTATTGAAATATGGAGCTCAACAGTACGCCATGCGGTATTTGTACCTATTATTCAAATTGTGTAAAAGTGAATATTTTGTATAAGAATGTACCTATAGTAAACAGGTATATCATAGTTATTTTTCTATGTTTTATGAGTGATAATTCGTTGGAAAATGTTGTTTGATACCATAATATAAAGGACATATTAATGGATGCAACGTAGTAAGCGGATTACCCTCAGAATGGTCGCTTAATTTTCAAGGGTTGCGAGCGCCTAAAGCCTTTACCCTAAAAGTCCGGTGTGTTTGTATGAGTCGACCCTTGCCAGCCTAAGAAACGTAGTCATGTTAAAAAAAAATAGATGCAACTTATTTTCGCTTTGAAGTGCGATATCAGCTGAGACGCCGTCAAATTAAAAGTCGTCGCTATTTAATAAACTGATATCAACACCATTCCAAATAATACCTATCTTAAGTCACAGCTTATGAGGAATTTTTACAGTCGAGTTTCGTTTATTAAATAACGTCGACTTAGCTGAGAACAAGCTCTTAAGTGAAAACTTAAGCTGTATAAAATAGTCCAATACATCAAACGTCTAGTCATCATAGCTCGCAGAACTGATGGCCTATGGGGCAACAAGGTTCTACTAAAGTGAAGGCCACGAACTGGCCAGTGCAGCGTCGGACGTCCACCCATGAGATGGACAGATGACCTGATAAAAGTCGTAGGAGGTCGCTGGATGCGGGCCGTTTCCAATAGGGCAATCTGGAATTTTTTTGGAGGAGGCCTCATGTTCAGCAGTGGACATTCTGCGGCTGATGATGATACATTAAACGTCTACTTGAGATCCTATTTAAAGGTGAGATTGATTTATACGGTCCTAAGTCTGTCGATCTTTAGTCACTTTGTTCCGGAATGAAAACAAAGAAGTCATTAACAGTTACATTTACGACTAAAGTCGTTTGCAACAGGCGATCTTGAATGTCCGCACCAATAAACATCGGCCAGCGCTCTGGGCAGTTAAATTCTAAACTACAAATAATTTTAGACACAATTCCAGATAGCGGCCCAGGATTCTAGTGTATTCCTAAATTTGTATTTATGTCTGGTGCAAATTTACTCGAATTTCGTAAACTTAGGTTTCCATGTTGTACGGTGGTAGAGAAATCGGCCTTTTTAAGGTAAATCGAAAAACTAAACAAATGTTAAATTGAATCAAGCTCTCTATTTAATACATTTTAACTAGGTACCAAACTCGTAATTTTAAAAATATCGAACAAACAACAATTAATTTCATCGTATTGTTTTTTTATTATAAATATTTTGTTCGTTAAAAATATTAATTGTAACGATAAACAGAACATATCCCTATCAATTTTAAAATGCATTTCACCGATTTTAACTGAAGGCGATTACTCAATTCGCCCTAATTTTTTATTATAATAAAAATGAAAAAGCGTTATAATACATAAAACTGCGTATAAAACTTTTGAATTTCAATTTATCTCCATTTACACATAATAATATTTAAACCAAAACCAGCACAACATAACGCGAACATCCCGAACTATTTCAATAAACGTGTAATTGGTTGGAAAAAGCAAAAGTTCGTCACTTAAACCGCATGGAGCATCCCGTTGCCGGAATTCCGCAGTCGGGCCCCACTATCGGCTCCTGTCCGCAACTCCTGCAATAAAGTTGCGACACAGTTCTGCATCGGGTTTCAGTTGAAATGTTGGTGATCAGGGTATTTGCAGAACTTGTAGCTTGCTGTGAAATAGTTGCTATGTTTGCACATAATTATATTTACAAATAATAAAAAAAAAAATATATTTTCACATTTTATTACGGTTTTTTTATTATAATTCCCTCGACGTTTCAATGACTGCTCTCTTCATGGTCACGCGGTGGTAGGGTGCTCGTTTAAAAGGTCAGAAATATTGTTTTATTTTAAAATTTAAGTAAATATTTAAAGATATAAACACAAAATTAATGGAAAATATTTAAAGATATTAACACAAAATTAATGGAAAAATAATTTAAAATATGAAGTTTCTAATATGTGGTAATTTGTAGAATTCATGAAACTAAAGAGATTGAAAAAAGTTACCCATATCAAGCTTCGTACTTATTTCCTTTTTTTATATATTATAAAAATATAATTAATTTTGATTCTTAATGCAATTAGTCAGTTTGTAGACCTATGTTCGTCTGGGATATAATGTTACGGAACGCTAATACGACTTGTTAGAGTTAGAAAATGTATCCAGAAGTATAGTGCAATGCTTAATTAGACTTAGTTATTCACCAATATCTCTATATTGACTATGAAACTGTATTTACATGCCCTCAAAATTCTGCAACAAAGGCCTGTTCTAGCAGTTTCTATTTCTTTCATCTTATTTCACTACGCAAAATACCTTTCCATGCGCATTAATGACATTTAAACATTAAAAAATCTGATTTTATAAGTAACTACGAACTCATCGGTGCAATAGTGGCTCGGAATTTTAGCCTCTAAAAACGAGACAAATTAGGCATTTCTATCGAATAATACAAAGCAGTATTAATACGGTAATAAGATAATATTAATATCTACCATAAGTCAAACTGTTGGCGACGTAAATATTTTTAGTGAAATATAGTTTTGGTTTTAATTATTTGAATTCCGATCCTTCGATGTAATGTTTTTTTGTACTTACTTTTTTGTACTTGCCACTTGAGAGTTTTTCGTCGTATGTGAATAAATATTTTTCTTATAACGCCTATTTTAATTTTACGTGGTTGAGCTCATCGTCAACAGAAACCATTTTGCTAATTATCTGTTTCAAAAGTTATTGTATGTATACCTATTTAGACTTTTCATTAATTTCAAATACATTTTTATATAATCACAAAGCGCCTTTCACAATAGTGTTGTCAAGCGTGTAGTGAGGAAGCAGAGTATTTTCGCGCGCCGATCCCTCCAATCCTGTGGTTAATGGGATAATTTGGTTCCGCGGTACAGGGGTCCGACCCCCGGCTATCGACATTCCACAGGGACCGATTGAATTTATTGAACAAATTAACATTGAACGTTTAACTGTTGCAGTTTTAATTGATTTGTTAACGTTGCGAGGAAATATTGGACATTGAAAAAAATATTCGTATATTAACACCGTTTTAATATTAATATTCTTGCTGTTTAAGGTTAAATTCTACTAAAATATATTTAAATATAATCACTAGTAGTAATAAAGTAAGTGTGAGCGTTCCTGGTCACAACCATGATTAAAATCTAAAATTATCAACTTAAAAAATAAGGTATAATGATATTTGATAGTGAGTAACAGGGAACATATGATTTGAAATCATTACATTAAATTGAACATAATTGAGTTAAATGTAAATTATTAAGGATCATGTACATTTATACCAAAAATAGCACTTCAAAACTCGAATGTTTTTGTCAAGAGATTTAAGACAAGGCTTGTATGAAAACTTCTGTGCAAAAAAGTGACTTGTCGATGTTTCCATCTTAAAGGCCTATACTCAGTGTTAATATTTAAATAAGGTTTTACCGGACTTATACATCTCAATCTAAACATAAAATTAATCTTGTCAAAAAAATTCTTCATTTCTATTACTTCAGACTGTCTTCATTCATTATTCATTCGTTCGTTCCATTCCTTTTATCGTTCTTGTGATTTTTCATCCCCCGTCTGTAAAACTTCGTCGAACTTGCTTTTGTATAGTACTTCAGTTGTTAATGTACTGAAAGGGTCTGTTGGTTTTTGAAAAGACAATTTAAGACTACTATAGGGGTACAATTTCGGCAATAGAGTTGAGTAAGTCAATAAAACAATTTAGTAACTACTTCAGATTTGTTTCTTATTGGGTTCCTTTTACTGAGAATTCCAGTAGCCAAAGTTTAATTTATATAAACTTCTCTAAAATTGTCTTGATTTAAAATCTATATGGTTTCTAAGAATTTAAGCTAAATTTTAATTAATCTCTGCTCCGATAGAAACAATAATAATTTTGTCAAGTCATACAAGAAACCACATATTTGATATTTTACAAATCTAGATTAATGTATAGATATAAAAACGGTGGTACTTGCGTATGATCTCAACAAGTTTGTACCATTAGTAAAATATTGGAATGTGTAATAAAAAAAACATAATTAACTAATTACTGTTTTGTCATTTTTTATCTCATGACAAATCAGACACAAAACTTCTTTCTGTATACTAACTATTTTGCAAAAAAGAGAGGAATCTTAGGGTCTCGAATAATTTCCATATCAAATTTAATACATTTTTTAATACTTTTTAAGAAGATCAATTATGTCATATAGGTTGTTGCGAAACTTTGACCGTTTACGCAGGAAGTTACTTAAGAAGGAACGGAAGCTTTCAAAAGGAATAAATTTTCCTCGTTCTTGCATTATTTTTCGTTGATGCTCTGCTCCTATTGGTCATCGTATGATGTCATATAGTCTATAGCCTTCCTCCATAAATGGGCTATCCAATACTAAAATATTTTTTCAATTTGAACTTGTAGTTCGTGAGATTAGTGTGTTCAAACAAAAACGTAAATAAACAACCTTTTAGCTTTATATATATATCTAGCTTTTGCTCGCGGCTTCGCCCGCGTGAAGAAGTTTTCCAGGATATTTTTTTTTCCGACTTACTTGATATATATCGTTATATTATGACCAAATTACACAAAATCATTATAAATTGTAGCCTTTGTGTTATTCTAATGTATTATCAATATTACTGTAAAGTTTCATCCAAATCCGTTCGGTAGTTTTTCGTGAAAGAAGAACAAACATATATACATACATACATACCTCCATACATCCATCCTCACAAACTTTCGCATTTATAACATTAGTAGAATAGTATAGACAACTATTTCGCGACACGGTACATTACTAAACGGTATAAAGTTCCCATTTAATGGAGTTTTAAATGGTTTATTTATCATATTCCGATGGCAAACGGTAGACAAAGGCAAACATCATTTAATTTAGCAACCGGCACGAAGTTTTGGGGAATTCGCAAAGTTTTATTAATGGAACTCTGAATTTAACTTCTGATCTTAATCTATATTCTAAGACTTATGCGGCAAACAATTCCTTTTGTACTATAGTATGAATTTGGCCTCTTGTGTGTTGACCTTAATATTAATTAATATTACAGATTGAAGTACGTAATTTAGGGTTCTTGACGTTCAACTGGACCACGTGATACTAATTATAAATACTAATTTCAAAACGCCACGTATCAAAATATCTGATAAGTTCTTTGAAACCAATTACATCTCTCCTCTATCTGGATTTTTATGCCGTTTACAATCAAAACAAATACTCGGATTACCAGGTTTCTAGTGAGTGAGATACCTCATGAAGGTCTCTGCCAAGGAATTCTCGATGTGAACTCATCGTAAACGTCCATCCTAAACGTTATAAGGTAAGGTAGTAGAAAGAAATCAATCTTGACATTAAGCTGAACTTTATTGAAATAAAACTATGTATTTTACGGATTTTATCGCGGTTTTTTAATTCTAATTTACTCCCGAAGTTTTTAAGATTTTGCAGTCTTCGCGGTCACGGGGCGGACTAAGGTTTTGGTCATCCGAAAAGTCAAAGTTACAATATCTTCCTATATTTTACAATATACATTTTTTTAAACGTTGATTTAACTTTATTATTCTTATTTAGAATTAAATAAAGCAATTTAGTACATTATAAAATATAAAATGGAGTTGTGAATTAGTCATAGTACTAACCCTTTCATCAAAGTGGATTGTGTAGTTGTTGATCTAGGCCATTCAAATGATAGACGGCATACAAGTCAAAGGTCACAATATGCAAAGTGTATCCGAAATTCTCGCTATCAGCGGAGAGGGACCTTGTTGCTTTGGATGAAGATAAATGGCCTTCTCAGTAGGGTACATAGTGAAGTATTCTGCAAAATTATGTCATTCACGATAATGGAAAATGGGATGGAATGACTGCCTTGGTTGCGTAGTTGTACTGCTTGCGCGGCACGGCAGCGCTCCGAGGTCCTGGGTTCGAATCTCGAGCAAAGTTATATTTGGGTTTTTCTGGTCAGTATTAGCCCACTTGGCGAAAAGTGGGTGCCTTAGTTATGCCTCTGCATACCGCTTCAGGGATAAATGTGTGATGTGTGCTTCTTAACGATAGTGGATAGTGCTCCTTTAATCCAGTCCTATATCCTACCAATATCTAGACATATAATTAAACAGCATAAGTTCCTTTTCTGACTGTCTGCCTATTTCTTTTTTAGCGGATATATCCAAAACTACTGAACTTTTCATTTACTTTTCACAGGTGGATGGTATTGTTGGTATTGGAATAAAAGCCTTATTCATTAAAATGGGATATTGAGGTGATAGCATTTTTTTTAATTATGAATATGTTTAAGATTGTTTGTAAAGAGATTTATGCATATATGGTATATGTATACTCTAAGTACATTTTTTCAAAAGATTTTGGACTGAAAAATACGCTTTAAAACTTTCCCTAGGTTAATGACGTAGGGAAAGTCGAGAGTATAGTTACTGTATTTTATTGATTAAATTATATGAGCCTAGTTAAAAATCTAGTAATAGTCTTGTGGAATCTTTCAGAAATAGGATACAAAAGAACGAATAAGCTAGCAATCCGATAATCAACCTAACATTAATAATAATAATAATAATATCAGCCCTGTATTATATACTTGCCCACTGCTGAGCACGGGCCTCCTCTACTACTGAGACGGATTAGACCTTAGTCTCCACCACGCTGGCCTAGTGCGGATTGGCAGACTTCACACACCTTCGAAATTCCTATAGAGAACTTCTCAGATGTGCAAGTTTCCTCACGATGTTTTCCTTCACCGTGAAAGCGAACGATAAATTCACAAAGAATACACACAGGATTTTTTTTAAAAGTCAGAAGTGTGTGCCCTTGGGATTTGAACCTGCGGATATTCGTCTTGGCAGTCCGTTCCACACCCAACTAGGCTATCACCGCTAACCTAACATTGAAAATGTTTAAATAAGAGATTATACTGAAACATAAGTTATAAAATTATCATTTAAAATACTTTAAAAATCTTTCTTTGATAACCACCTTCACAATTCAGAAAAGGAATTCAGAGACTTCGCGAATTAAATTGTGTTGTCAAAGGCTACCTTTCCAGTAATGAAATCTAAAGGGCGCCCCAATTATGAGGACCGCAGTAATTTCATGGACTATTTTTTGTCAAAACGTCTTTGAAAAAATTTATAATGGTCCAAAAAACTTTAATTAAATGTTTAAAAATTGTCGTGAACTTCTTTAGGGACAGCAAGGGATATTGTTTTATCTGCTAAGATGTAAATGTAGGTTAAATATTATTAGATTTATTATTTCATGATATGTTAAATTGTATATTTTTGATTCTTAATATTAAAATAAAAATCGTAAGAATTTTAATTTATCAGGGACCACATATCAGAATTGAAAATAATAATAATATAATATCTGCCCTGTATTATATACTGTCCCACTGTTGGGCACGGGCCTCCTTTACTACTGAGAGGGAAGGCCTTAGTCCACCACGCTGGCCTAGTGCGGGTTGGTAGACGTCACATACCTTCGAAAATTCCTAATTTCTCAGGTATGCAGGTTTCCTCACGATGTATTCCTTCACCGGTAAAGCAAGCGATAATTCAAAAAGAATCCACACTTTTTTTTTTTAGAAAAGTCAGAGGTGTGAGCCCTCGGGATTTGAACCTGCAGACATTCGTCTCGGCAGTCCGTTCCACAACCGACTAGGCTATCGCCGCTTTTTTAGAATTGAAAAATCGGGGATCAAAAGTAAGTCACTGGTCACTGGGTACAGGTCTGAGGTCAAATATCGGATACCGGATATTGGATGTCGGGTGTTTCATGTGGCACATGGTGTGTTTATTTCCACATATCAGATATAAAGTATATCGTTTCTTCCACTATTTCGTGATTAAATGGATGTGTACTTTCAGTTTTTTAAATATGTGTATTACATAATTTACGCCTATATTTGATTACATAATACTGGCAATACTTAAAATTTGAAAAAAAAATATTTGGCAACCCTATTACACTCAGCACATGTCCCCGTACGCGGCCGACAGCCTATTTACATTTCACAGAGAGGGTTTGTGAAGCTTTGGTAATTAATTATTAATAATTTACGCCCGAGTGCCCGTGTGGGTATTGTGTCAACGTAGGGTTGTCACTTGTCTGTCACGTTAAAGTGCACGTGAACAACTTGTTTTTATTCTCATGTTCTCATTCCGGGTTATTTAAAAAAAGACGAAACGTTAACTATTTAATCAAAATGTATTGAAGGGTACTTGTAAGATTTATTGATGTTGGTAAAAATATTACTTACTTACTAATGTCAATAAATTAGTTGAGAGTGGAACGGACTGCCGAATCCAATGCCCGCAGATACGAAACTAAAAGCCACGTATCTCAGACTTTTTTAAAGTCATGTGTGTATATTTTTGCGCACTTTCGCTTTCTTTAACTCTGAAGGAAAACATCGTGAGTAAACTAGCATACCTGAGAAATTCTCTCTATGAATTTCGAGGGTATGTGAAAGCTGCAAATTTGGTTTAGGCCAGCGTGGTTGACTAAAACGTAAACCCTCTCAGTAGCAGAGGAGGCCCGTGCCCAAAAATGGGATGGTAAATAATACAGGCTAATATTAAAATGATTATAATTATTCTAATTTGTTTAAATTGTCACGAACTCTTGTCATATATCCAAAATATTTAGTAAATTGACAACCCTAACATGTAGTACATTTGTTACTACGTGCTAAAGTTTACCTAATATCACTACCTCTGTAATGTCATCAGTCAAAAAACTTGTATCAAGCAATTTTCGACGATATCACCTTATGATAACAGTCATTATAAGTTTCGGGAGTAACAGAATAATTTTGTAAAAATTTCATAGAAGAGAACATTTACGAAACGGATGGCGAATTCTCGGTTTCACTTGAAAATAGTTAATTATGCGCCTAAGGATAATAATGACCACTTAGTCATTGGACCACTATTTTTACACCACTACACCCTTTTAGTTCCTTTCATAGATTTACGTTAAAAACTTATAAAGCATAATGTTTACGTTTAAACATTTTATGTAAAAGTATCCTCGTGTTAATGTAAGGCCGTATAACCAAGTAAACTGTACCAATCTGATATTTTTTTTATATTGTTGTAACATTTTTTATTGTTTTTAATGACGACACGAGCTTGCCATTCGCCCGATGGTAAGCGATACGACCGCCCATAAACAGTAGAAACACCATCCAACATCTTGAATTACAACGTATTGTTTGGTATTCCACTGCGCTCGCCATTCTGAGACATGAGATGTTAAGTCTCATTAAGTCCAGTAGTTACACTGGCTACAATAACCGCCCCATGAAGTGACTACACACTGCTGTTTGGTGGCAGAAATAGACATTGCGGTGGTACCTACCAAGGCGGACTCTCACATATGAGAGACCTACCACCAGTATATGTTTTGTGTTTATTAAATAAATAAGGAGCTTGTAATATCAACCCTAATACCATCAGAAAAATAAGAAACACACTCGCCTTTTATCCCCGAAAGGTTAGGTAGAGACGCAACTATTGCATTCACTTTCCGTCGTGTGTATTTCGTCCCATGATGTGATGGGGATCGAGCCTATCGCCATATCGGACACAAATTCCAGACTCCAGGCTGATACTGAGTAGAAAAACCCAACATTAACTCAACCCGGGATCGAACCTGAGACCTCAGCATTATAGCCGTACCGTAATACAACTATCCCGAAATATAAAATACATTCCAAAGTAGATTTTGAATAGCGTAGCATCAAAAATCCTATAAATATTCTCTACATATTATATAATATAATAATATCAGTCATGTATTATATACTGTCCCACTGCTGGACACGGGCCTCTACTACTGAGAAGGATTAGGCCTTAGTCCACCACACTGATCTAGTTCGGATTGGCAGACCGTAGGTTTCCTTACGATGTCTTCCTTCACCGTTAAAGCAAGCGATAATTCACAAAGATTATACACATAATTCTATTAGAAAAGTCAGAGGTGTGTGCCCTTGGGATTTGTAGCTCCGGACATTCGTCTTAGCAGTCCGTTCCACACCTAATTAGGCTATCGCCGCTCTACATATAATACAATATTGTAATGTCTTCACCCCCTAAGGGTTAAAAACCACACTAGTACACATCGCAGAGCATATAACCGCCCCATGATGTGATAGAGGCGAGCCTATGATACCATATCATCGAGCACTCATCACCTACAACATATACTTGGCACAGTCAATAATGATGCTTGTCTTAAGTGAGACAAGTTCCTTGAAATTCCACCGTCCACAGGAATTTGAACTAACAATGTAGAGTTGTATAATTGGCATGTATGTGGCCGCAGACCCCGGATTGGGCCTTTCGCGGTCAGGGATTAGGCGGCAACTAACGAACCGCAAGAGAAGCGATATCCCCATACACCATACCTAATGTGCTTCGAAGACAAATTTTATATTAAGAGGCGTGCTGCGGTGTTGGGTTAGAATCCTGGGTGAAGTAAAGAATATGAGCCTAAGTAGTGATAAGTGACTTGGCCTCGTCAAATACATTGAAATGTCCCATACTAGCACTTTGTAAATACGATACACTTCCACTTATCTTTGAAAAGACAAAAAGTAATACTATTTAACATTTATGTAGTAGTAATGTGATAAATTGGTAACACCCCACCCCCCCCTTATACCTACCCCGTTATAAGTTTACTAAAAACATCGTTAGCTTCCCTTGTCATAGTTGGGTAAAACAAGCCTCAATATAACATTGTTATGTAAAAGATCACGCATCGACCACATGTTCAGTTTCCTTCCAACGGTTTCAATCAATGAAATTTGTACTTTTCCAACGCCGAAGCTATCACGAGCTGGTGAGCTGATCCGGCTACTGACGACGAAGCCTTACACGAAACCTTATTCTTAAGGTGGAACACTTATTAAAGTTATTGCGGTCATTGGCTTTCGTTTTAGGTGTAACAGTTTTTATAATGATTTATATTGGGACGTCTAATATTGTAGTGCCAGGGCCATGTTAATAAACCAATATCACCCTTATTCAAATAGGATTTTAAGGTAAAATATTGACTGTTGAAAGGCTAATTGATCTAAGCGACTTTTTTGCGACACAAGATTCAAACATATTTAAAATCAGCACCTTTTTCTATGTTTTTATAAACTAGTTAAAATTTTTCGAGAAAAAATTTCGCTAATCAATTACTCTTTCAATCGTGGATATAATATTGAACTACTTAACAATTTGATCTGTCATTTGAGCGCTTGTCACTTAAGACAGCGTTGTTTAATATTTAAAAAACTTAGCTGTCAATGTCCGGCATATTATGAACTTAAGATATCACTTGAGATGTTGTTGATATCTGTTTTTTAAATAGCGACGATCTTAAGATGCTGATTTTAACACGATAGCGTCTTAGCTGTTATCGCAATTCATAGCGAACTTTATTTGCATCGATAAAAGTACGGCCCGTGGTGTATCAAATGGATGAGATGGTTTAATCGGTATAATAACAATATCTCATAGAAAAACGTCGCGAAATAGTTTTGTTACCTTTCGTAATTTTGTTATAGTCAATGGAAGCCCGTGAAATACCTCTCCAGTCAAATGCATGTGGATAAGTTGCCTACAATTAATATGCATTAGAATAATCCCTTCTTAGCCGAATTTCGGCTAGGGCGGTCAATTTAAACGGAGGGCATCCGGGTACACAGGAAATATTTCAGTCCACAAGTATAGGCAGAATATAAAGATGCACTCTTTATTCCTTCACTCTCATAGTCCGATAAGACGACAATCCGATATACCGGAGAGAAATCAGGTGCAGGACCAACGACTTTACATACTTTTCGAGGTACAGGGGTATCGCACCACCAAATTTTAGACTCTTACTGTTACTGCGTATTTTTAAAATCGAAAACCCCAATCTCTATACTTTTGGTTCGATCTGGGATTCGAACCCAGGACTTCGGGTTAGTCGTACTCGTACCGCGTGCAACTACAACCACGCCAACGAGGCAATCGTTTCTATGCTAATGTAGTATTCACTCTAAATATTCCTGCATTATCAACCCTAAAATTGCAACTGAATCATGCCCCGCAATTCCAGACAAATACAAATGGATATGAAGATTTCTAAATCCCAGCGCGGAAATAAATTCCGCCCTCGTTTTTCAACTGACTAATGACACGTTGCATCCTCAGTAACATGTTATAGCTACAATATTTGTCTGTCTATGTCTATTTTAGATACTGTTTACTCTCTATTTGTATGGAATTTACACAACAATAAATTTTGACACATTTATTATATTCAAAAGTGAAAATCATTTACAGTATTTTTTTTAAAAACATCCTACCAGGTATCCTTAAATTTTATTTTTGATTTTGTGAGACGATAAAGTAATATTAAAATATACATGTAATAAATTAATACTATTTATTTTTAATTGACCTAATTTTTATTAACAATAGTGACTAGTAATATTTAAAATAAAACGTAAGGAACACGAACTTTATCATAAGTATTATTAATAAGATTTTTTATAGGTGAAAGCTTGTAATTAGCAACTTAATTTTACTTATAGATGAAACTCACTTTGTTAATCGTCATTAATCTGTAAGCTTTCCTTAAATAAAGCAAAAAAAAAAGATGTTACTAAGTATTGTATAATTGTAGCCTTAATGCTACCAGTAACTCTTTTCGGTAAGGGCTGAATTATTACTGCAAAAAACATTGTAGTTTTTCAATAAAAAACACCAATCAAATCATACATAAAAATGCAAACATTCTTAGAAAATAACGCAAAGAAACCAGTTAGACAACTGTTCAACAGATGACATTGCAAAATGCACATTCACTTTTATTACACTTACTAAACTTTTACGATAATCTTGACTTGTTTACAAAAAACAACATTACTTGATGTTACCGTATGCGCTGTGACGAAAGCATTTTCCACAGTTGGTTGGCAGTAGGTATTTTCTTCGCTAGGCCGCCAGTCGGTAGAGACTACGCGCGAGGAACACGCGTGTGCACGAATCCCGCACGCCGGTATTCGTAAACAAACCGTAAATAAGTGACATAAGTTTTACTTCTGATTTGTGTGTGGTGTATTGGATATTCTGTTTGGCGGCCGTTGGCCTCAACATTTCAGGTAATTTTTCTATTATGTTCATTATAAGTTTCACCAGTTAATCGGTCCGTGTTTCAAGTTAATACGATAATAGGAACATATTGCGAAATTATTTGACGAACAATTTTAATGAGACATTTGAAGAATATATTCGTGATGCACGACATACTCGAGTCATTTGCATTTCCTTAATGAGTATAAAGTAAATGAATTAATTAATAAAATATGACTCTCGCAAAATAAATAAAATAACTAAAAAAGATTTTGGAATATGAACTAAATAAATATTAGATTAGATAAGAATTGCTCTACGTCTTGGACGCTTTAGAATGCATTCCATGAGTTTATTTTTGTAACTAAAATAGGCTATTCAAATTTAAATATGAGGTGATAACGTTAGACATCATAGATCCAGATCCTATGCATTAATATTATTGTACAAATATAACTTAGATGAAAGCAATACAGTCATTATAAATAAAAATAACAAACATACTAATATTTTGTGTCTGAATCATTTTTATACAGCAATTGCTGGATAATTAGATCAAAAACACTTTTTAGTTTGTGAAAATTGATGGGAACATGACTTAATATTATTTGTATAAAATATTACAATCTTCTCTACGATCGATTTATTACAAGATAATATAAAATAAATAATATTTCACACGTAAATCGAAGTTAAAAAACAATATCGATAAGTAGCTTACTTCAATTATTATAATAATTATGAATTTTAGATTTCCCAAATAAACTACATAAGAGAAATGTGTCAGCAGTTGGTAAACAGCAGCCAGCATTCATTATTGATTAAAATATTTTTTAAAAACAGCATTAATTGCCTCCTTTCAAAATCAGTCAACTTAAATACTACCAGAAACCAAGTTTGACCTTTCAGAATCAGTCTTTGATACTATCAGAAACCAAGTTTTATATATCCATGAGTACACATTGACCGTAAACACGCGTGTACGTTCGAACTTCAAACGGAAATTGCCTGAACGATTCCGTCGGAAGCGACCGGCTTCACTTCAGTGATGAGTTGTCTCCTATCTTGCATAGAAAAAATCTCATATCTATAGGAAATAGAAGTCACAAGTCTACTGACATTTGTACTAGCATTGCAGTTGCTGTTGTACATTAACTTGAATGCCTGTGAAGTAGTTGTATTGCGTGTGGGGCACGACTCTTTCATGAGGTTTTGGGTTGAATCCAATCATTCCCGGGTCAGGCAATAATATTGGGTTTTGCTGCTCAGTATCATGATGTACCGACCGTAAAGTTATGATTATTGTTCCATATTCTGTTTTGTGCAAATATTTTAGGGCAAGCCAGGCTTTTAAATAATTTTAGGGCAAGCCACTGGTATCATCCCGGAGACTGGGATATGTGCCCGATATGGCGGTAGGCTCGCACTCTATCACAGCTATGGTACAGAAAACTCCTGGTGAAAAATGCGCGCCCTGGTTGAATCTCTGTCTACCCTTTCAGGGATAAAGTCGTGATGTGTGTTTATGTTTTACTTTGACTTGAATCTAATTAAAGGTTACAAATTGTAAAGCCACACTTTAGAAAAATTGGTTTGAGTGATGTAGTAGTATTGTCTCACAGATCAATTTAGATTGACAGCCTGCTATTTTGTTATGTAAGGTGGGATTTCCCGAGACCAAAATACCTCCCTTCAATATTTAATCGTTATTCCATTTCGCATCCGTGATGCGCATCCATGATTCTTTTGGTACGGATGAGATAATACGAGCGGGTGACATATCTATGGTCCTATACGCTCTAAAAATGAACGTATTATTATAACGAATTATGAAATAAATTAATGGATTTGAACCTGTAAAATGTTATATATTATTCAGAGTCCGTTGATATTGACTCTATCATCAGTTCAGAAAGCAGTTCTCACCAGAGAAGAACGGCTAAGATATTCTAGTGTTGTTCTTTCTAAAACCAGTTTAAAGTATAAATTAAAATGCATGATATAGAGAAAACAATTAGTTTTTTTACGGTTGTTTAGAGCAGTTCATTCATACACCCAAAAAGACAATAAATAAATTTTAAATTCCTTTACGAATGCACAACCCATTCGTACGTAAGATCGTAAGATCATCATTAAATAATCTTATTTAAAAACAATACGAGGAACAAAACTAACTGCTCTGATGAAAGCTCTTTTGTTCTTACTTTAGATGTATATTACAAGCCATTATGGAAAACAAAATAGTCAATTTTTCCATTTATAATTGCGTCCCAAGTACTCTTAAAAATGTTATGTTAATTTAAAATGTACATCATTTCCCATACGCTCAAACCAACGAAACGTAGTAAGTTAATGGATAAAGCCAAAAGCAAACTTGTCGATTCAACGTGGCGTAGCCTTTGGAGTTTTTCAAAACTAATATACGCTGTAAATAACAGGCTTGTATGGCGGAAAAATATAAACCCATTTATACGTAACTGTAATTAGTTTTTATAAGAATGTTAGGCGATATAATTAGGTTGTCTGCGACTCTGTCTTAGATATCTGAATTTTCGTATTCTTTATCACAATTTTTAATTTTTATAGTATAACCATTCTAACATCACATTATTCATTCTTCCCTAAGGGCTAGGCAGAGGCGAAACTAGAGTATCAACTTTGCACTGTGTATTTTAGTCCCATCACGTGATAGCGAGCTATAGTCATGTCGCCCATACATTCCACTCTCCGGGCTAATACCAGCCATGAAACTTAGCCCAAACTGGGAGTCAAACTCAAGACCTCAGAGCGTTATACCACAGTAACGAACTAAAGTTATGTCGGCCATATATTCCAGTCTCCGGGCCGATACCGCCTATAAAACCCACGTTGCCCAAACTGGGATTCAAACTTAAGACCTCAAAGCGGTATACCACGCAATACATCTAATTTTGTAAAAGATTTTCACTATAAATAACACATTCCTATCTTCTAAAAATTCTCTAACAATAGTAAATCAGGCCAACCCTTAATCTTCAAGAGCCTACATAGGTTTTGTATGGTTTCGAAATGAAACTGCGAGGACCGTGCTCCAAAAACCTTCCACAATACGCTCGCATCCTGCACTGTTACAAGTGCTGTAATTATATCCTTTTTGTGCATTTCCTTGTAAATGTGAACTAAGGTGTATATACTTTAACGGAACTGCGATTTATTTCGTGTTTCTTTTTTATATTCAGAAGTAATTAATGCAACAACAAATAATTTCAGGAAATTTTCTTATAGTAGTTGAAATCTTTTTGAGATTCATTAAAACGTCTATATTTATATACCTTAACTTATTTACTAAGTTTAATTTAAATGAGAAGACATAGTATTCATAATAATTATAAATAAATACATACACTCATGCCTTTTATATTTGAGGAAGTAAACAGAAGCCTACCTAGTACACCAACTTCGCCATACTTATTCCGTCCTTTGATCTAATAGGGAAAAGGCCTATTATAAAATCGGACACAAATTCCAAACTTCAGGCTGATACGAAGCAGAATAACCAACAACGTCATCCCTCCGGAATCCGGGACCTTAACACACCGATCTTCCCGAACACAAGTACTCCTCCAAAACAACTAACAATAATATTTATGTAGATTTTTATCGTTATATCGTGAATTTAAATAATAAGAACCATTGTAAAAGGTTGGAGATGTGATCTGTGCATCACAGACAAACGCATTTACGTTTAAATGATGTTCATAATGTATCTTTTTGTATGTATAAATGTAAATAATAAATAAAAAAAAGGAAAATAATTATAACAATTTAAAATAATCCTTATTCTTTAAATTTTTCACGAAGTAAAAGAAAACTCATTCAGTCATAAAATAATTGAAAGCGCGTCTATAAAATATTCTCAATTGTAATAAAAGGTGGGACCTAAAGAAAAATATATTTCTTCCTAAGCTTTATTATCGAAAATTGGACTATTCCGCTCAACGGGTCCGGATAACGAGGGATCCCGAATGCAATGGAATTAATTTCAAATGCTTCGATAGATTCTATAAAATATTTACAGATATTGAGTTTTATTTACGAGTATTTACGTTTCAAAGAAATCCAATGAGTAACATTTAGGATTAGATACGACGCAAAAGTAAATACGTTTTTGCTTTCTTTGCTTAGTAGGATTTATTTATTGTTGAGCGTTGTTACGATATTATTTTAGGCTAGAGACTATCAAATAGAGCACTAGATAAGTAATAAACACGGATCATGAACAATCGCAATGTTAAAGGAATCGTGAAAGAAATGAAGATTAGGTATTGAGGAGAAGATTTTGGAGAAAATATTATAAAATTCAATTTCGTATTAGAAAATCCACAGTTAAAATAACATAGTTACATAGAAATTTTAAATATTACAATACTTGGGAATTTTACTGATCTTTAATTGTAAATTTTTTTCTCAACGTAAGCCGCCATTGCACTATGCTTTCCTTTTTAAACATCTTTCAAAAAAATAGGTAGTTCTCAATTGGTGTGTTTGCATTTTTTAATCAACTTCAAAACGGAGGTTCTATATTCAACACGTATGTATGTTTGTATGGCTAGGACTTCCTTAAAAATTATTGACTTGATTCAGAAGTGGTTTAAATGTATCCATATAGATTTATTTGAGAAATTGTGTGTCGACATGCGTCATTCCTTTTTAAATGGTAATTTTATTTATCGTCACGTTCTGGTCTATTTTTAACCGATTTCAAAAAGTAGCAGGGTTATCAATCCGATTAGCCACCGATTGCAAAATTGGTAACCAGTACATACCAGTTATGTAAAATTATTTTTTGGTTTTTAGTAATTTTCGTAGGCGGTTTAATTTTATGGTAAAATGTTTATTTTTTTGCAACAAATAACTCGACTACTTTTTTACACAACAAATCCTTAGATTTCCAAATACATTGGTATGTGTAGATAGGAGAGCTGTGAGAAGATAAATGATCGAGAGGGAAACAATAATTAGGAGTTAGAAGCGAAGATTAAGGCGCCCTATCTCAGTGATTGCTGTTCGGAGGAGCTTCAGTATTGAATAGCTTTGTATAATTCATTTATTATTCATTGTATTATATTTTTTTTTTATTCACAATGCATGTCGTTATTATTTATTAAATTGGACTTATATTATTGCACAATGTATATGAATTGTTAAAATATATTGAATGTCAATAATAGACAAGCTGTAGTCCTGTTATCAAAACAGATTTGCTCTGCTTAAAAATGAGACATCACATTATTGTTATGTTGAAATATTTTTAAAAAATAACTCAATTTCAAATAAATAGATTATTTGTTAGTGTATTTTTGTTAAGTATATCGAGGACATCAGCTATATTCGGCGGCTCCTTCTTTTAGTGTGTACATTTCACTGACGTACTAGAAAGTGAAGATGATGTCAGCTCCGATGAAAGTGTTCCATTAAATTATATATGATTTAAATTGTTATAATATGGTTTTGTATTTACAAAAGTGACGAAATTCTTTAGTGACATATTGCCAGTTAAGAGATAGCGCAATAGTGTGCAAATCGCAAGAATCTAGTTTTCGATGCCAATCGAAATTTGAGCAAGCATTTAAATTTTTATTTATTTATTAGGTTTTCCAGCAGACTATAAAAAACACTACAATTACAATAATTAAAATATTACAACTCGTAGCTTGAATTTAAACCAGTCAAGCAAAATTCATGTATATAATTTTATATTTTTAATGGACAAACGCATTTTGGGATTAAAAGAAACCGATATCTAATTCGACGAGCGGACATGGTATACATATCGTAAACATATACATAGGACCATTGATCAAGAATACTTAGAAATAATAATAAATTAACCAATTTTAATTAACATTAGTTAAACGAAGATTGGATTAGGTGTTTGAGTTCGAGCAATTTGGTCTATTTGGTGTTTGCACTTAGGAACACCCACTGCACACGCGATCTTAAAAGAAGCTGTTGTTGATCATCTTTGCACTTCTCTTTGTATCAAACGTGTTCGTAATCACGTCAACTGAAAATCAAAAAAGATTTCAGTCTACTTGAAGAAGTAATGACACCGTTAATTATAATTGTGGAGTCCATGTTAACAAATATTCTGTACAAGTAAAAGCACAATAATCAAAAAAAAAAATATCTCTCAAATAATTGCTACTAAAATTATAATTTTAATTTATAAATTTGTCTTTTTATAAAACCTTTTTTTTTTTTGTGATATTAAAGATTTTTAGCTATACAAATAGCCCAAAAACCGAGTGGATTAATGGGCTTTATTACGTAGTTTTTGTGGTAAGAATAATAACGCTATTCCCGTTCCGTACAGTTTTGGCTTACATTTTCGTTGGAATAATGTTTTTCTAGAATGCATGTTTAGTAAAACCTACTTTTGAGTTTATACTGCGAATCTTTCAAAAATATTCTGAAAATCTCGTTTTAATAATACTACTGTTTTGATTGTTTTTATTAGTGTCGAACTATAGTTTGGTTTTTAATATCAAATTTGAAACTGCAAATATAGTTGATTCGACTCATTTTGACTGTTAAAGATATTTTTGGGGAATGTTTATTTGTAATTGGTAGCCGTAATAGATGTTTGGGTAGTACGTCATTCCTAAATCCAATTAAAACAGATTACAAATTATTAGGTATAAATTGTAAATTTCTTCAGAAATACAGGTATAAGGTAAGGAATTTTGTTCGAAACTTACACTTTTAAATCTCACAAATACGGATCGAGCAATTCATCGGAAAGTGGTATTTTCAAGCAGCATTATATGGTTTTACCTTATTAATTATATGTCATTTAAATAAAATTATAAGTCTACATACCTCCTACCATATTCATTTATATGTGCCATATTAAACCTTAACACGATAACAAAACTATTATCATAAATTCATTACAAATTGAACAGAAAAGCTTTTTCTTGTATTGGGACTATTTTTACGAATATTCTTACCTCAAGCTCAATATGTTTCAGATGTATATTTAACCTTCATGAAATCCGTGAAGACTTTTGTCTTATATCGTCTCAAACAACGCATCATACATTTTATTACTCACATAAAATTTATGGACTTATCGAATCAGCTTGGCTTTGTAACTGGGGCCACTCATGTATAAGTAATAAGTTAAATATTTATTATAATTAATACATGAAAGCAATTCGTAGTTTTTACGATTTTATTTTTATGAGTTGTTTATGTTATAAATTCTTTCGTTTCAAATGACCTTTCTTTTTTAAGTATACTATTTTCAGAGATATAAATACAATTTGATTACTTATTTATATGTTTATCAAAAAATGTATGTAGTAGGATCTTGAGATTAAACTAGTAAAATATAAAGTCTAAAATACAATGTATTATATATACATAGATACTAATAGTGGAATAGAAAATACATAAACGTCCCATTATTCAAATAAATGAATTAACTGTGTTCACTTATATGCAAAGATAACCCAGAAATCTTTCCCAAGAGCAAATACTGAAACAAGATTTCCGTTGTGTAAAACCCCAAAAAATCCTTGGAAACTTTCGTCGGAGAGATTTCAAGGGATCGCCGTCTTTCTTGTCACATTTTATGTTCCGCAATGCATGGCACAATATTATATGAAGTATTCTGTGCGATATCGTGTGACGTATTCTGAGTTCCATTCATGTTTACGCGTGCCGCGAGACCAGAATACAGTATTCGTTTTACAAATAGAATCGTAGTTAAAACGAAAGAAATAAACCTTATTTATATATAAT
>NC_051124.1:8481324-8497584 GCF_014839805.1 Manduca sexta
TGCTGGATAATTAGATCAAAAAACACTTTTTAGTTTGTGAAAATTGATGGAACATGACTTAATATTATTTGTATAAAATATTACAATCTTCTCTACGATCGATTTATTACAAGATAATATAAAATAAATAATATTTCACACGTAAATCGAAGTTAAAAAACAATATCGATAAGTAGCTTACTTCAATTATTATAATAATTATGAATTTTAGATTTCCCAAATAAACTACATAAGAGAAATGTGTCAGCAGTTGGTAAACAGCAGCCAGCATTCATTATTGATTAAAATATTTTTTAAAAACAGCATTAATTGTCTCCTTTCAAAATCAGTCAACTTAAATACTACCAGAAACCAAGTTTGACCTTTCAGAATCAGTCTTTGATACTATCAGAAACCAAGTTTTATATATCCATGAGTACACATTGACCGTAAACACGCGTGTACGTTCGAACTTCAAACGGAAATTGCCTGAACGATTCCGTCGGAAGCGACCGGCTTCACTTCAGTGATGAGTTGTCTCCTATCTTGCATAGAAAAATCTCATATCTATAGGAAATAGAAGTCACAAGTCTACTGACATTTGTACTAGCATTGCAGTTGCTGTTGTACATTAACTTGAATGCCTGTGAAGTAGTTGTATTGCGTGTGGGGCACGACTCTTTCATGAGGTTTTGGGTTGAATCCAATCATTCCCGGGTCAGGCAATAATATTGGGTTTTGCTGCTCAGTATCATGATGTACCGACCGTAAAGTTATGATTATTGTTCCATATTCTGTTTTGTGCAAATATTTTAGGGCAAGCCAGGCTTTTAAATAATTTTAGGGCAAGCCACTGGTATCATCCCGGAGACTGGGATATGTGCCCGATATGGCGGTAGGCTCGCACTCTATCACAGCTATGGTACAGAAAACTCCTGGTGAAAAATGCGCGCCCTGGTTGAATCTCTGTCTACCCTTTCAGGGATAAAGTCGTGATGTGTATTTATGTTTTACTTTGACTTTAATCTAATTAAAGGTTACAAATTGTAAAGCCACACTTTAGAAAAATTGGTTTGAGTGATGTAGTAGTATTGTCTCACAGATCAATTTAGATTGACAGCCTACTATTTTGGTATGTAAGGTGGGATTTCCCGAGACCAAAATACCTCCCTTCAATATTTAATCGTTATTCCATTTCGCATCCGTGATGCGCATCCATGATTCTTTTGGTACGGATGAGATAATACGAGCGGGTGACATATCTATGGTCCTATACGCTCTAAAATGAACGTATTATTATAACGAATTATGAAATAAATTAATGGATTTGAACCTGTAAAATGTTATATATTATTCAGAGTCCGTTGATATTGACTCTATCATCAGTTCAGAAAGCAGTTCTCACCAGAGAAGAACGGCTAAGATATTCTAGTGTTGTTCTTTCTAAAACCAGTTTAAAGTATAAATTAAAATGCATGATATAGAGAAACAATTAGTTTTTTACGGTTGTTTAGAGCAGTTCATTCATACACCCAAAGACAATAAATAAATTTTAAATTCCTTTACGAATGCACAACCCATTCGTACGTAAGATCGTAAGATCATCATTAAATAATCTTATTTAAAAACAATACGAGGAACAAAACTAACTGCTCTGATGAAAGCTCTTTTGTTCTTACTTTAGATGTATATTACAAGCCATAATGGAAAACAAAATAGTCAATTTTTCCATTTATAATTGCGTCCCAAGTACTCTTAAAAATGTTATGTTAATTTAAAATGTACATCATTTCCCATACGCTCAAACCAACGAAACGTAGTAAGTTAATGGATAAAGCCAAAAGCAAACTTGTCGATTCAACGTGGCGTAGCCTTTGGAGTTTTCAAAACTAATATACGCTGTAAATAACAGGCTTGTATGGCGGAAAAATATAAACCCATTTATACGTAACTGTAATTAGTTTTATAAGAATGTTAGGCGATATAATTAGGTTGTCTGCGACTCTGTCTTAGATATCTGAATTTTCGTATTCTTTATCACAATTTTTAATTTTTATAGTATAACCATTCTAACATCACATTATTCATTCTTCCCTAAGGGCTAGGCAGAGGCGAAACTAGAGTATCAACTTTGCACTGTGTATTTTAGTCCCATCACGTGATAGCGAGCTATAGTCATGTCGGCCATACATTCCACTCTCGGGCTAATACCAGCCATGAAACTTAGCCCAAACTGGGAGTCAAACTCAAGACCTCAGAGCGTTATACCACAGTAACGAACTAAAGTTATGTCGGCCATATATTCCAGTCTCCGGGCCGATACCGCCTATAAAACCCACGTTGCCCAAACTGGGATTCAAACTTAAGACCTCAAAGCGGTATACCACGCAATACATCTAATTTTGTAAAGATTTTCACTATAAATAACACATTCCTATCTTCTAAAAATTCTCTAACAATAGTAAATCAGGCCAACCCTTAATCTTCAAGAGCCTACATAGGTTTTGTATGGTTTCGAAATGAAACTGCGAGGACCGTGCTCCAAAAACCTTCCACAATACGCTCGCATCCTGCACTGTTACAAGTGCTGTAATTATATCCTTTTTGTGCATTTCCTTGTAAATGTGAACTAAGGTGTATATACTTTAACGGAACTGCGATTTATTTCGTGTTTCTTTTTTATATTCAGAAGTATTTAATGCAACAACAAATAATTTCAGGAAAATTTCTTATAGTAGTTGAAATCTTTTTGAGATTCATTAAAACGTCTATATTTATATACCTTAACTTATTTACTAAGTTTAATTTAAATGAGAAGACATAGTATTTATAATAATTATAAATAAATACATACACTCATGCCTTTTATATTTGAGGAAGTAAACAGAAGCCTACCTAGTACACCAACTTCGCCATACTTATTCCGTCCTTTGATCTAATAGGGAAAAGGCCTATTATAAAATCGGACACAAATTCCAAACTTTAGGCTGATACGAAGCAGAATAACCAACAACGTCATCCCTCCTGGAGATCGAATCCGGGACCTTAACACACCGATCTTCCCGAACACAAGTACTCCTCCAAAACAACTAACAATAATATTTATGTAGATTTTTATCGTTATATCGTGAATTTAAATAATAAGAACCATTGTAAAAGGTTGGATATGTGATCTGTGCATCACAGACAAACGCATTTACGTTTAAATGATGTTCATAATGTATCTTTTTGTATGTATAAATGTAAATAATAAATAAAAAAAAGTAAAATAATTATAACAATTTATAATAATCCGTATTCTGTAAATTTTTCACGAAGTAAAAGAAAACTCATTCAGTCATAAAATAATTGAAAGCGCGTCTATAAAATATTCTCAATTGTAATAAAGGTGGGACCTAAAGAAAAATATATTTCTTCCTAAGCTTTATTATCGAAAATTGGACTATTCCGCTCAACGGGTCCGGATAACGAGGGATCCCGAATGCAATGGAATTAATTTCAAATGCTTCGATAGATTCTATAAAATATTTACAGATATTGAGTTTTATTTACGAGTATTTACGTTTCAAAGGAATCCAATGAGTAACATTTAGGATAAGATACGACGCAAAAGTAAATACGTTTTTGCTTTCTTTGCTTAGTAGGATTTATTTATTGTTGAGCGTTGTTACGATATTATTTTAGACTTGAGACTATCAAATAGAGCACTAGATAAGTAATAAACACGGATCATGAACAATCGCAGTGTTAAAGGAATCGTAAAAGAAATGAAGATTAGGTATTGAGGAGAAGATTTTGGAGAAAATATTATAAAATTCAATTTCGTATTAGAAAATCCATAGTTAAAATAACATAGTTACATAGAAATTTTAAATATTACAATACTTGGGAATTTTACTGATCTTTAATTGTAAATTTTTTCTCAACGTAAGCCGCCATTGCACTATGCTTTCCTTTTAAACATCTTTCAAAAAATAGGTAGTTCTCAATTGGTGTGTTTGCATTTTTTAATCAACTTCAAAACGGAGGTTCTATATTCAACACGTATGTATGTTTGTATGGCTAGGACTTCCTTAAAAATTATTGACTTGATTCAGAAGTGGTTTAAATGTATCCATATAGATTTATTTGAGATATTGTGTGTCGACATGCGTCATTCCTTTTAAATGGTAATTTTATTTATCTTCACGTTCTGTTTCAGTCTATTTTAACCGATTTCAAAAAGTAGCAGGGTTATCAATCCGATTAGTCACCGATTGCAAAATTGGTAACCAGTACATACCAGTTATGTGAAATAATTTTTTGGTCTTTAGTGATTTTCGTAGGCGGTTAAATTTTTTGGTAAAATGTTTTCTATTTTTTTGCAACAAATAACTCGAATACTTTTTTATACAACAAATCCTTAAATTTCCAAATACATTGGTATGTGTAGATAGGAGAGCTGTGAGAGAAGATAAATGATCGAGAGGGAAACAATAATTAGGAGTTAGAAGCGAAGATTAAGGCGCCCTATCTCGGTGATTGCTGTTCGGAGAAGCTTCAGTATTGGATAGCTTTGTATAATTCATTTATTATTATCTTATTCATTGTATTATCTATTTTTTTATTCACGATGCATGTTGTTATTATTTATTAAATTGGCTGTTGTTACAGTCCAAAACAATAGTTGAATCCTTTATTGCAGTGTTAATGTAAAAAAATATGTCTTCTGTGATAGCAGTGTCTAGCATCATCACAGTTGAAAACAATGATGATGAATGATGATGACGATGAAACAAAAGAAGAACCTTTAAATGTTGCAGTGTTCACGTATAAAATAACGTCTTCTTTAAGTTAGCAATGTCTAGATTTTCCATGTGGTTACTGATTTATATTATTGCACAATGTATATGAATTGTTAAAATATATTGAATGTCAATAATAGACAAGCTGTAGTCCTGTTATCAAAACAGCCTTGCCCTGCTTAAAAATGAGACATCGTATTATTGATATGTTGAAATATTTTGGAAATATAACTCAATTTCAAAAGAAATAAAGATTATTTGTTTTTGTATTTTTGTTAAGCATATCGAGGACATCAGCTATATTCGGCGGCTCCTTCTTTAGTGTGTACATTTCACTGACGTACTAGAAAGTGAAGATGATGTCAGTTGCGACGAAAGTGTTCCATTAAATTATATATGATTTAAATTGTTATAATATGGTTTAGTATTTACAAAAGTGACGAAGTTCTTTAGTGACATTGCCAGTTAAGTGATAGCGCAATAGTGTGCAAACCGGAAGAATCTAGTTTTCGATGCCAATCGAAATTTGAGCAAGCATTTAATTTTTTATTTATTTACTAGCTTCCGCTCGCAGCTTCGCCCGCGTGGATTTCGGACTTCAAAAATGGAGCCGGCCGCGAACGTTCGAGAATGTTCGTTTTACGAAGCTACTCGCTAGGTGATTCGCTAGCCTCTAGGTGCCAAGCAAGCCGCCTGCCTGTGCGTTCGCGACCTTATATATATATACAAAATAATCCTTATAGCATGATTCAGTATTCACGCATGATGGCTTATTATTAGCGTATATCATGTATAACTTTGGTGTTTCTATACCGATTTCTATGATTATTTTTATGGAATATTTAATAATGTTAACTTTTTTAATTAGGGATGACTGAGAGTGTTATAAACGTAACAGTAGACAAATATAATGAGAAAACTTCGAACTGCTAAGCTATCGGGAGTTACACGTGTTATTGTGTGTCAACCATAAAAGATAGACATATGCTGTCGTGGGATATTTTTTACATCATTTTAAGGAGAACATTTCCGTCATACATGATTTCTATGTAGCTTTAACCATTAAGGTTGCACACGCGACGGAAACTTAAAAAATGGAGTAACTTCTCCCGTTTTCCCAACATTTCCCTTTACTGCTCTGCTCCTATTAATTGTAGCGTGATTAAAAGTATACTATAACCAGCACAGGAGTATGACAAATAATTGTACCAAGTTTCGTTAAAATCCGTCGAGTAGTTTTGTTTCTATAACGGTTATACAGACAGACAGACAAAAATTTTACTAATTGCATTTTTGGCATCAGTATCGATCCCTAATCACCCCCTGATAGTTATTTTGGAAATATATTTCATGTACAGAATTGACCTCTCTACAGATTTATTATAAGTATACATAGATTAGATTTTCCAGCAGACTATAAAAAACACTACGATTAGAATAATTAAAATATTACAACTCATAGCTTGAATTTAAGCCAGTCAGAAAAATTCAACATGTATATAATTTTATATTTTTAATGGACAAACGCATTTTTGGGATTAAAAGAAACCGATATCTAATTCGACGAGCGGACATGGTATACATATCGTAAACATATATATAGGACCATTGATCAAGAATACTTAGAAATAATAATAAATTAACCAATTTTAATTTACATTAGTTAAACGAAGATTGAATTAGGTGTTTGATTTCGAGCAATTTGGTCTACTTGGTGTTTGCACTTCGGAACGCCTACTGCACACGCGATCTTCGAGAAGCCTCTGTTGTTGATCATCTTTGCACTGCCACTTTGTATCAGATGTATTCGTAATCACGTCAATTGGAATTAAAAAAAAAAGATTTCAGTCTACTTGAAGAAGTAATGACACCGTTAATTATAATTGTGGAGTCCATGTTAACAAATATTCTGTAGAAGTTAAACCACTAGAATCAAAAAATAAATCTTAAATAATGACTACTAAAGTTTATTTTTCATTACTAAATTTGTCTTTTATAAAACTTTTTGATTTTTTGTGATATTAAAGATCTTTAGCTATACAAATAGCCCAAAAACCGGGTGGATTAATGGACTTTATTACGTAGTTTGTGTTTGTGGTAAGAATAATAACGCTATTTCCCGTTTCGTACAGTTTTGGCTTACATTTTCGCTGGAATAATGTTTTCCTGTCAGAATGCATGTTTAACACCTACCGTGCATCTTTCAAAAATATTCTGAAAATCTCGTTTTAATAATACTGTTGTTTCGTTGGATTTTATAAGTGAATATTGAACTATAGTTTGGTTTTAAATATCAAACATTTGAAACTGCAAATATAGTTGATTCGACTCATTTTTGACTGTTAAAGATATTTTGGGGGAATGTTTATTTGTAATTGGTAGCCGTAATAGATGTTTGGGTAGTACGTAGTACATTCCTAAATCCAATAAAAACAGATTACAAATTATTGGGTATAAATTATAAATTTCTTAAGAAATACAGGTATGAGGTAAGGAATTTTGTTCGAAACTTACACTTTTCAATCTCACAATAACGGATCAAGCAATTAATCGGAGAGTGGTATTTTACAGAAGCATTATATGGTTTAATGTCAAAATGACCTTATTATATGTAATTTAAATAAACTTATAAATCTACATACCTCCTACCATATTCATTTATGTGCCATATTAAACCTTAACACGATAACAAAACTATTATCATAAATTCATCTCATACAAATTGATCAGAAAAGCTTGTTCTTGTATTGGGCCTATTTTTACGAATATTCTTACCGCAAGCTCAATATGTTTCAGATGTATATTTAACCTTCATGAAATCCGTGAAGACGTTTGTCTTATATCGTCTAGAACAACGCATCATACATTTTTATTACTCACATAAAATTTATGGACTTACCGAATCAGCTTGGCTTTGTAACTGAGAGCACTCATGTATAAGGAATAAGTTAAATATTTATTATAATTAATACATGAAAGCAATTCGTAGTTTTTACGATTTTATTTTTATGAGTTGTTTATGTTATAAATTCTTTCGTTTCAAATGACCTTTCTTTTTTAAGTATACTATTTTCAGAGATATAAATACAATTTGATTACTTATTTATATGTTTATCAAAAAATGTATGTAGTAGGATCTTGAGATTAAACTAGTAAAATATAAAGTCTAAAATACAATGTATTATATATACATAGATACTAATAGTGGAATAGAAAATACATAAACGTCCCATTATTCAAATAAATGAATTAACTGTGTTCACTTATATGCAAAGATAACCCAGAAATCTTTCCCAAGAGCAAATACTGAAGCAAGATTTCCGTTGTGTAAAACCCCAAAAAAATCCTTGGAAACTTTCGTCGGAGAGATTTCAAGGGATCGCCGTCTTTTCTTGTCACATTTTATGTTCCGCAATGCATGGCACAATATTATATGAAGTATTCTGTGCGATGTTATCGTGTGACGTATTCTGAGTTCCATTCATGTTTACGCGTGCCGCGAGACCAGAATACAGTATTCGTTTTACAAATAGAATCGTAGTTAAAACGAAAGAAATAAACCTTATTTATATATAATAAAATGATTCACAGCAGTTTTTAATAAATGATCCCAATCTCGATCTTCAGTTCGATTTCAAAAATGTACCAGTCAGAATAAGTCATTTGTAAGCATGTCAAAAAAAACTTTGTTCTGATTGGTCCATTTTTGAGAGAGATGGAAAAAATCGATTATGATCGTCTATAGAAAATGGCGGTTGATAAAAAATTAATTAGAATAAAAACATTACTTTGGAACTTCAGTTTCAGAAATTAAAAAAAACTGAATGTGGTGAGTTGTGATTATAGTTGAGTTTCAGTAGTTCCATTTTTAACTTTAAAGCGACAGATATTTTGTAGTGTTTGTTCCAGTTTTCTCAAATGTTATTACAACTGCAATCCCCCACTTAATCCTACTTTAAAGTACATACTTCTTCCTCTTTTCTAAAGTGACTTGTCCTGATGCTATTAGGGTCGCCAATCACGTTACAAGACTCGAGTGCCGCGATTGGCTATTGACCTTTCAATTACGTTGCTAGCTATATGCCCTTGTCGCTGCCTATGCGCATTTAGCTTTAATGCTCATCTCTGTCATTAGCTGAGTGATTTTGTTCGACTTGGCATTAATGTATCATGTTCACAGGTTTGTCGATACCTACAGTGTGTCAATTTTGTTGGACTTGGCATTAATGGAGGCATGTTACACATTCATAGGTTTGTTGTTACCTACAATGTTTCATTGGTAATGAAAGCATCTATAGCTGAAGCTCTTGAGATCTCGAGTTCTATATTCAAATCAGGCAAAAAATAATTTGTTTTTATTTATTTTTTTTTTTATTGATAGATTATAGTTAACTGACTTGCATTGTTTGTACCCTATTATATTACATTGTGAGGCAAAAATAAGCTCTCAACCGCGGGGATAGATCTTGCGTTCGGCTTACCTTTGCCTTCGGGAGTAGTTATTAATAGACTATCACGAATTTATAGTTTTGCGAACATTGTGGTTGCAATTCAATATCTACTGTTTGGAACAATAAAATAAAGAGATTATAGTATGAATAATTATACTTATTGTTGATATTATGATAATAGTTATTTTAAAAAATGATATTTACGTCCAAAACATTGATTAATTAAAACATTATAACTAAAATAACGAACAGAAAATTAACAATGCAGAGGAGGCAATAAGAAAAACCAAAAACTACAAACAGACGCTTCAAACAATTCCGAATCACAATATCAGTAGCACAGTAAGGAGTGCGTAGGTTTTGATTACAATAAGGAATGATTTCCTAGTCTGGGTGAATCAGGCGTCTGGAATTCGTCTGAGACATAATATATAATGGATAAAATTATGAATAACAGCTGTTTATCTGTATATAAGAGCTTGAACAATTTCTCTTAATTTTGGATTATTTATCGTTACGCTAAGAAATGAAGCAGCTATACAAGAGATTAGTTATAAAATAGCAAGGATTTGGATGAATAACAGATGTATATCTTTATATAGAAGCTTGGATAATTTGCCTTAATTTTGGATTATTTATCGTTACGCTAAGAAATGGAGTTGCTATTCAAGAGATTGTTTTTAAAACTGCGAGGTTCTGTTTAAACTTTTCAAAGGCAATATTGTAAATAGAAGATTGGTTTGAGTGTCCGCATTTTTTTTAATATTATCGCAGCACTTTTTTCCATCATTGTAAGATATAGCTAAGTATATTATGTTATGATTTACGAAGAAAGCAAACACTTTATCATATTTACTATCTTAAAATTTGATTTTAGTGAGATTTTAGACTTAAGACAAATGTATTAAGAAATGGTTTCAAGATCATTCGATACTTGCTGCATAACTTTAGTTGTAACGTTCTTGCATGTCTTATTTAATGTTGATGAATCAAAACATTTAAATTCACCAGAAATGGAATGCAAATTGGGAAACCCTTTTGAGGAAAGATTACTACAGTTCGCGATTCCAATCCACCATCTCCAAGGCAATCAGACCCACATCTCAAAGTGAA
The DNA here is from genome assembly GCF_014839805.1 of Manduca sexta. Lineage (NCBI taxonomy): Eukaryota > Metazoa > Arthropoda > Insecta > Lepidoptera > Sphingidae > Manduca > Manduca sexta. The sequence continues at coordinate 8,491,652 of NC_051124.1, forward strand.
GTTGGGACGAGAGCCGTCAACATCTAAATTCAGCATTAGACCACTATTGAAATTGTAATGGAAACAGTTGGCACTTCAAGTGCTGAGTTTGATGCCTTAGATGTTTGAGTAAAACTTGATGCTTCTTGTTTGGGTTCAATTATTAGAAAGCATTTGTTTACTAAAACTGTGGTTGCACGTCTGGTGAAAATGATCTAATTGTTTATAAGTTCGATAAACTTTAGTTTTCTTTAGTTCTAACTTTTAGTTCTACATAGTGGGAATTTCACCCAAAATCTTACGGTCAATGGGGCTAAATCAGTTATTAACCGTGTTACACCAGCCCTCATCCCACTCTAAAGTTGAGGTCGTCTCAAACCCCAAAAAAAGTTTCGTGATGACACATGGTTCCTTTTTGTCTAATTTTTATCAGTCACCAATTAGTTCGCATAGGGTCCAAATCTCATAAGTAATGAACAAAATTGTGCCTTAAGTACATGTAAATAAACTAAAAAATCATGTGATCTCATGCCTTTGATCGTATTACAAGTGGCACTTGCAATCCAACTCCATCAATGTTTACCCATCACCAATCATGTGCATAAATGAATATAGCTAATTAACTATCTATATTTTCGCGGCACATGATAGCCTGTTTAACGTTGACTAACATACCAACCCCCTCGATCGAAGCCAAACGAATGAATCACACAGGACGAAATTTTAAGTTTTCGCCCACCCGATTGGTTCGCCCCAATGTTTGCTTGTATTGGGCGAAGTATGGTTGTGAATTTTGAAACGAACAAACATTTGATCAAAGTTCCCAGCCTGTGCGTTCAAATAGTGAACGTGGTTACATGCCGGCAATTTGTTGGTGTTTGTATTGCTCACACGCTGAGCGTGTTTGTGTTGAAAATATGAGTTGGCAATATCACCTCATTAGTTGATATGCGTACGTAGATTGGTATATAAAGGTGATTTGGTGTACAATATTTTATGTAAAATGTTTTAGGATACTCGTAAATGGCTTAGAATAGTGCTTGTGATATCTTCACAGTAGCAATAAATATTTTATGTTGATCTATTATATTATGTAATGTTGATTCATTATATTTTTTCTAGCTTATGACGCCGAAGGAATCGATCTGGCGATAAACCGAGAACGCGGAACTGAGGTTCAATGCAAAATTTAAAAAATATAAATATTACCAACAAAACAATAGCTTCAAATATAAAAGAAATAAAATAACAAATGTACCTAATTAAGATTGCGATCTTGCGTGAAAGTGGCACAGTATTGTTATTGCGATCCGCGATATTCCAGATGAAGTATGCAGACAAAATCAATCAAAAGTAATGATGATATAGTTTCTCCGCCCATTATTGTTTGGCCTTGTGTATACTTTCTATCGTGTGCTTGTTTTGTCGGGTATATGTGATTAGTGGAGGGTGGAACGGAATCCTGTATGGAGATCGTGGGTTTGATCTCAGCTAAGGTGGTACGCACTTCTTCACTTTACTTCAAATTGACTTGGCTTTTACTGTAAAGTAGGTTTGATTACGACTTTATCAGCGTAGAAATAAGATTTTTTTTAACCACAAAATGGTGCCAAATACTCAAAAGTCAAATTCAAATCGTTGAAGCCACAGAACATATATTCAAATAATTCAAATCTAGCTAGAATAAAAATCTGAACTTCATTTTAAAGTATCAATATTTCTTCTAGTCGTGTAAAATCAAAATTGAACAGACTTCAATAAAGGTGCCGTTTTAATTCAATAACCCGTATGAAAAACGAATCACATACAGACGGCCAGACGACGGAATTTCATTATCGGAGTTTGCCTTTACTTTACGTACAGATCTCTAACAAGAAACACATATAGAGAGCAATCCGTCTAACATTAAAATCCAACATTTTGTGGAAATACTTAGATGTTTGTTAGAAGTAAAGCAGTAACCGCTGAACAGTTTTGGATGAGATTTTGCACACAAACTAAACAGTCACACAAAGTCCCTTTTAAATAATAAAAAAATAAATGATCATCATATCCCATTCGCCACTGATATCTCATTGTTCTTATTTTTTCCCATATCATTTACTAGCTTTTGCCCGCGGCTCCGCCCGCGTTATAAAGTTTTTCGGGCTAAAGTTTTCCGTTATAAAAGTCACGCTATATATTTTCCCGGGTGCCTATGTTCTTCCCAGGGTCTCAAACTGTCTCCATACCAAATTTTGTCCTAATACGTTGGGTAGTTTTGAGTTTAACACGTTCGGGCAGACCGATGCAGCGGGGACTTTGTTTTATGATATATTTTTGTAGAACTTTTAAGAGGAACAATCCCGTCATACATTATTGTTGCATAACTTTAACCGTTTACGCAGCGCACGCAACAGAAGCTCTCAAAACTAATAAATTGTCCCCGTTTTGCATCATCATCATATTTCATTACTGCTCCGCTCCTATTGGTCATAGCGTGACAATATATAACCTATAGCACTCCAGGAACAAAGGGCTATCCAACACAAAAATATTTATTCAGTTCGAACCGGTAGTTCCTGAGATTAGCCATTACTGCTCTGCTCCTATTGCGTATAGCGTGATGATATATAGCCTATAGCACTCCACGAACAAAAGGCTATCCAACGCAAAAATAATTATTCAGTTCAAACTCCTAATTTCTGAGATTAGCCATTACTGCTCTGCTCCTATTGGTTATGACCATTCATAGCGTGATGATATATAGCCTATAGCACTTCACGAACAAAGGGCTATCCAATACAAAATGATTTTTTTAGTTCGAACCGGTAGTTCCTGAGATTAGCCATTACTGCTCTGCTCCTATTGGGTATAGCGTGATGATATATAGCCTATAGCACTCCATGAACAAAAGGCTATCCAACGCGAAAAGAATTTTTCAGTTTGGACCGGTAGTTCCTGAGATTAGCGCGTTCAAACAAACAAACAAACAAACAAACAAACAAACAAACAAACTCTTCAGCTTTATATAATAGTATAGATATAGATGAGTTCATCAATGTTCAATACAGAATGTTGATCCAATGGTAGATTTATATATATATATATATTTTTTGTATTTTTAAGTATTTTCATTTAAATATACTTTAACTTATTATTGATTGACCACTATAATTGAATGCCCATTAAACACAAAGCTCAATAGTTTGGTCAATCAATAATAAGTCAACATAAACGAATAACTAGAAAATGCGGCAGGTATTCTATATAATTAGATTTCTAGGAAAATACAGGAATAGCCGAAACCCTAATTGTCGAAAGCACCTTGATCGCGTCAATCAGTATTGACAGTAAGCATGGACGGGGCTGGAATTCGCCAATCAATATTTTGCCACCCCTCAGTCTGTCCCTTGTCAATAGGGACTAATCAGCCATTTGTTAATTTTATCCCACGTTCAACTTTTCCCTAGTTCGCACATCGTTAATACAGTGTTAATCGCTATTGATTCTGATTTACTATTTATTATATTATTGTGAATAAAAACTTTTAAATATCATGCTGCGTCATGAGTTTTTTAAAGACGACAACATTTTGAAGATAATGCAAATTCCTCGGTTGTAAAATAATATTATTCTAATAAACTGCCCACTGTTGAGCACGGACCTTCTTTACTACTAAGAGGGTTTTAGGTCTTCCCCACGCTGGTTTAGTTCGGATTAACAGACTTCTTCGGAATTCTTATTTGAAGAATTCTCAGGTATGTAGGCTTCCTACTATGTTTTCCTTCATCGTTAAGGCGAACAATAATAAACAACTCTAGTTATGTGTCTTGCGTTTTGAGTCTGTAGACATTCGTCTCAACAGACCGTTTCATTCCCAAGTAAGTTATCATTCCTCTGTTCTGGTTAGTATTGTTACCGTTTTAGTAAGAATGTCGATAACCATCAAAATATCTCCCTTACTAAGATATGTATATTATGATAACTAAAGTATTGATTTATTATATAAAATAACTACAAGGACCAGACGTTCAAGATCAATAAATTATGACCAGTATATCAATTGATCATTTATTGGCACTTGGTGCTGTCAACTTTGTACAAACATGTCGTTTTACTGTCTTTAATAATAGCTTCATTGGTCTTGGGGCAAGATACTTGATCTATGGATCTTTGGAGGTTGCTCCTTAGAGCAGAAAAGCAAAAGCTTTAAAAACTAGTTTGCCCGGAAGTATATTGAAGAGAATAAGGCTCCTGTAGGTAAATGAGTCATCCGTAGATTGTAATTTATTGACGATTTATTTACCTTTATTCTTAAAATGTAACAACGTAACAAGTAAACCTTATGTATTTCGAAAAACAATTTGGATGTTACTATGTACTTACTTACTGTAACATATTATGGTACGTACGGTGACCCTGTTTTATGTTCAGAAAGAATATCTAAAGCATAAACTGAATCATAGAGTAAGCTGTAAACAATTACACACACGTATTTTGTTTCGAAAGGGTAGGCAGAGTCCCATCATGTGATAGGTCAAGAGATTTTCGCCATATCGAGCACAAATTTCAATTTCCGAGTTGATACTGAGTAGAAAAACCCAATATCATTGCCCGACCCGGATTCAAACCTGAGACCTCAGCGCCGCAGTCGTACCGAAATAAAACTACGCCACCGAGGGAGGCATATAGTAAACAATCATCTTTTTATAAATTTCATTTTTATCAATTTGGAGTCGGAAATTCAGTGCAAATTTTATAAGACCGAGCGGAATGAAGCGAATGATGTATTAAGTTATAAAGTAGGTCGCAGTTTATTCCACCGTCAAAAGTAATAAGGAACGATACATCTGCATCACTGTCTCGGCAGATGGTAATGTTTTTTTCATTCGAATTACTCACGCAGCATTGAAATATAAACAAAAATAAACAATAATTGTCTTGTTTTGTTTTTCGCTTATTTTCGATTATTTTACAAATATTAGTACGAACGTAATTGTTTTTTGTTTGTTTAGGATGATTGCTGAAAGTCACTTAGAAATTAAATTTGTGTAACAGTCTAGACTCTAGATGTGACGTTCATGAAAGTATAATGTTTATAAAAATCATATATTCCCAGTATATTATATTTTAGATCATAGAAGTAACTAATTAAATGTCGATGAAAAAATAATATCATAATATCAACCCTACATCTTATCGTGCTCAACGGCAAGGAACGGTCTCCTCTACTACTCAAAGTTTAGACCTTTATTCACCCTGCTGGGCTAGCGCGAGTTGGGAGTCTTCACATATATTTCGAAATTCTTATAGAGAGTTTCTCGGATGCATGGAGGTTTCCTCAAGTTGCTTTTTCTTCACTGTTAAAGCAAGCGATAATTTACAGAGAATACACATATAACTTTAGAAAATTCAGTGGTGCGTGCCCTTCCGTCTTGAACCTGCAGAAATTCGCCTCAGCAGTCCGTTACACTACCAACTAGGTAAACCCTTCTTTATGTCACCATAATACCTTAATATTACCTTCCTTTTCATTTGAACCATTGTGTGTACACTTTAAAGTTACATAAGTAGATAAATTACCATTCATATTAAATTCTGTATTATACACATTTACTTTGCCGTATACTGGCTTTTGCTCGTGGCTTTGCCTGCATCAAAGACTATTCTCGAGATAAGGAATAAATCTAGACTCTAGTTCTCCTGGATAAACCAACTTCATGCTTGTGAAATGTACAGTATCGAACAAGTTCCAAAGCTTTTACAGAAACTCGCTTTATCCAAGGCAAAATCAATTTTATTTATCTTATGTAAAGTTCAAAACACATTGATCACTCGCGTCCAAGTTTCTTAATACTGTCCCAGATCACAGATGTCGCGGCGTCCCCGGCCTGAGCTCAACGATAACTTTGACCTTTGGGTGAATTTGATATCACATCAGCAACAGGTCTCAATTAGTAATCCTATCTAGG
>NC_051124.1:8498084-8514178 GCF_014839805.1 Manduca sexta
AACATGTATATAATTTTATATTTTAATGGACAAACGCATTTTTGGGATTAAAAGAAACCGATATCTAATTCGACGAGCGGACATGGTATACATATCAAACATATATATAGGACCATTGATCAAGAATACTTAGAAATAATAATAAATTAACCAATTTTAATTACATTAGTTAAACGAAGATTGAATTAGGTGTTTGATTTCGAGCAATTTGGTCTACTTGGTGTTTGCACTTCGGAACGCCCACTGCACACGCGATCATCGAGAAGCCTCTGTTGCTGATCATCTTTGCACTTCTCTTTGTATCAAACGTGTTCGTAATCACGTCAACTGAAAATCAAAAAAGATTTCAGTCTACTTGAAGAAGTAATGACACCGTTAATTATAATTGTGGAGTCCATGTTAACAAATATTCTGTAGAAGTTAAACCACTAGAATCAAAAAATAAATCTTAAATAATGACTACTAAAGTTTATTTTTCATTACTAAATTTGTCTTTTTATAAAACTTTTTGATTTTTTGTGATATTAAAGATCTTTAGCTATACAAATAGCCCAAAAACCGGGTGGATTAATGGACTTTATTACGTAGTTTGTGTTTGTGGTAAGAATAATAACGCTATTTCCCGTTTCGTACAGTTTTGGCTTACATTTTCTGGAATAATGTTTTTCCTGTCAGAATGCATGTTTAACACCTACCGTGCATCTTTCAAAAATATTCTGAAAATCTCGTTTTAATAATACTGTTGTTTCTGTTGATTTTATAAGTGAATATTGAACTATAGTTTGGTTTTAAATATCAAACATTTGAAACTGCAAATATAGTTGATTCGACTCATTTTTGACTGTTAAAGATATTTTGGGGGAATGTTTATTTGTAATTGGTAGCCGTAATAGATGTTTGGGTAGTACGTAGTACATTCCTAAATCCAATTAAAACAGATTACAAATTATTAGGTATAAATTGTAAATTTCTTCAGAAATACAGGTATAAGGTAAGGAATTTTGTTCGAAACTTACACTTTTCAATCTCACAATAACGGATCAAGCAATTAATCGGAGAGTGGTATTTTACAGAAGCATTATATGGTTTAATGTCAAAATGACCTTATTATATGTAATTTAAATAAACTTATAAATCTACATACCTCCTACCATATTCATTTATGTGCCATATTAAACCTTAACACGATAACAAAACTATTATCATAAATTCATCTCATACAAATTGATCAGAAAAGCTTGTTCTTGTATTGGGCCTATTTTACGAATATTGTTACCGCCGGCTCAATATGTTTCAGATCATGTATATTTAACCTTCATGAAATCCGTGAAGACGTTTGTCTTGTATCGTCTAGAACAACGCATCATACATTTTTATTACTCACATAAAATTTATGGACTTACCGAATCAGCTTGGCTTTGTAACTGGGGCCACTCATGTATAAGTAATAAGTTAAATATTTATTATAATTAATACATGAAAGCAATTCGTAGTTTTTACGATTTTATTTTTATGAGTTGTTTATGTTATAAATTCTTTCGTTTCAAATGACCTTTCTTTTTTAAGTATACTATTTTCAGAGATATAAATACAATTTGATTACTTATTTATATGTTTATCAAAAAATGTATGTAGTAGGATCTTGAGATTAAACTAGTAAAATATAAAGTCTAAAATACAATGTATTATATATACATAGATACTAATAGTGGAATAGAAAATACATAAACGTCCCATTATTCAAATAAATGAATTAACTGTGTTCACTTATATGCAAAGATAACCCAGAAATCTTTCCCAAGAGCAAATACTGAAGCAAGATTTCCGTTGTGTAAAACCCCAAAAATCCTTGGAAACTTTCGTCGGAGAGATTTCAAGGGATCGCCGTCTTTTCTTGTCACATTTTATGTTCCGCAATGCATGGCACAATATTATATGAAGTATTCTGTGCGATGTTATCGTGTGACGTATTCTGAGTTCCATTCATGTTTACGCGTGCCGCGAGACCAGAATACAGTATTCGTTTTACAAATAGAATCGTAGTTAAAACGAAAGAAATAAACCTTATTTATATATAATAAAATGATTCACAGCAGTTTTTAATAAATGATCCCAATCTCGATCTTCAGTTCGATTTCAAAAATGTACCAGTCAGAATAAGTCATTTGTAAGCATGTCAAAAAAAACTTTGTTCTGATTGGTCCATTTTTGAGAGAGATGGAAAAAATCGATTATGATCGTCTATAGAAAATGGCGGTTGATAAAAAATTAATTAGAATAAAAACATTACTTTGGAACTTCAGTTTCAGAAATTAAAAAACTGAATGTGGTGAGTTGTGATTATAGTTGAGTTTCAGTAGTTCCATTTTTAACTTTAAAGCGACAGATATTTTGTAGTGTTTGTTCCAGTTTTCTCAAATGTTATTACAACTGCAATCCCCCACTTAATCCTACTTTAAAGTACATACTTCTTCCTCTTTTCTAAAGTGACTTGTCCTGATGCTATTAGGGTCGCCAATCACGTTACAAGACTCGAGTGCCGCGATTGGCTATTGACCTTTCAATTACGTTGCTAGCTATATGCCCTTGTCGCTGCCTATGCGCATTTAGCTTTAATGCTCATCTCTGTCATTAGCTGAGTGATTTTGTTCGACTTGGCATTAATGTATCATGTTCACAGGTTTGTCGATACCTACAGTGTGTCAATTTTGTTGGACTTGGCATTAATGGAGGCATGTTACACATTCATAGGTTTGTTGTTACCTACAATGTTTCATTGGTAATGAAAGCATCTATAGCTGAAGCTCTTGAGATCTCGAGTTCTATATTCAAATCAGGCAAAAAATAATTTGTTTTTATTTTTTTATTGATAGATTATAGTTAACTGACTTGCATTGTTTGCACCCTATTATATTACATTGTGAGGCAAAAATAAGCTCTCAACCGCGGGGATAGATCTTGCGTTCGGCTTACCTTTGCCTTCGGGAGTAGTTATTAATAGACTATCACGAATTTATAGTTTTGCGAACATTGTGGTTGCAATTCAATATCTACTGTTTGGAACAATAAAATAAAGAGATTATAGTATGAATAATTATACTTATTGTTGATATTATGATAATAGTTATTTTAAAAAAAATGATATTTACGTCCAAAACATTGATTAATTAAAACATTATAACTAAAATAACGAACAGAAAATTAACAATGCAGAGGAGGCAATAAGAAAAACCAAAAACTACAAACAGACGCTTCAAACAATTCCGAATCACAATATCAGTAGCACAGTAAGGAGTGCGTAGGTTTTGATTACAATAAGGAATGATTTCCTAGTCTGGGTGAATCAGGCGTCTGGAATTCGTCTGAGACATAATATATAATGGATAAAATTATGAATAACAGCTGTTTATCTGTATATAAGAGCTTGAACAATTTCTCTTAATTTTGGATTATTTATCGTTACGCTAAGAAATGAAGCAGCTATACAAGAGATTAGTTATAAAATAGCAAGGATTTGGATGAATAACAGGTATATCTTTATATAGAAGCTTGGATAATTTGCCTTAATTTTGGATTATTTATCGTTACGCTAAGAAATGGAGTTGCTATTCAAGAGATTGTTTTTAAAACTGCGAGGTTCTGTTTAAACTTTTCAAAGGCAATATTGTAAATAGAAGATTGGTTTGAGTGTCCGCATTTTTTTTAATATTATCGCAGCACTTTTTTTCCATCATTGTAAGATATAGCTAAGTATATTATGTTATGATTTACGAAGAAAGCAAACACTTTATCATATTTACTATCTTAAAATTTGATTTTAGTGAGATTTTAGACTTAAGACAAATGTATTAAGAAATGGTTTCAAGATCATTCGATACTTGCTGCATAACTTTAGTTGTAACGTTCTTGCATGTCTTATTTAATGTTGATGAATCAAAACATTTAAATTCACCAGAAATGGAATGCAAATTGGGAAACCCTTTTGAGGAAAGATTACTACAGTTCGCGATTCCAATCCACCATCTCCAAGGCAATCAGACCCACATCTCAAAGTGAAGTTGGGACGAGAGCCGTCAACATCTAAATTCAGCATTAGACCACTATTGAAATTGTAATGGAAACAGTTGGCACTTCAAGTGCTGAGTTTGATGCCTTAGATGTTTGAGTAAAACTTGATGCTTCTTGTTTGGGTTCAATTATTAGAAAGCATTTGTTTACTAAAACTGTGGTTGCACGTCTGGTGAAAATGATCTAATTGTTTATAAGTTCGATAAACTTTAGTTTTCTTTAGTTCTAACTTTTAGTTCTACATAGTGGGAATTTCACCCAAAATCTTACGGTCAATGGGGCTAAATCAGTTATTAACCGTGTTACACCAGCCCTCATCCCACTCTAAAGTTGAGGTCGTCTCAAACCCCAAAAAAAGTTTCGTGATGACACATGGTTCCTTTTGTCTAATTTTTATCAGTCACCAATTAGTTCGCATAGGGTCCAAATCTCATAAGTAATGAACAAAATTGTGCCTTAAGTACATGTAAATAAACTAAAAATCATGTGATCTCATGCCTTTGATCGTATTACAAGTGGCACTTGCAATCCAACTCCATCAATGTTTACCCATCACCAATCATGTGCATAAATGAATATAGCTAATTAACTATCTATATTTTCGCGGCACATGATAGCCTGTTTAACGTTGACTAACATACCAACCCCCTCGATCGAAGCCAAACGAATGAATCACACAGGACGAAATTTTAAGTTTTCGCCCACCCGATTGGTTCGCCCCAATGTTTGCTTGTATTGGGCGAAGTATGGTTGTGAATTTTGAAACGAACAAACATTTGATCAAAGTTCCCAGCCTGTGCGTTCAAATAGTGAACGTGGTTACATGCCGGCAATTTGTTGGTGTTTGTATTGCTCACACGCTGAGCGTGTTTGTGTTGAAAATATGAGTTGGCAATATCACCTCATTAGTTGATATGCGTACGTAGATTGGTATATAAAGGTGATTTGGTGTACAATATTTTATGTAAAATGTTTTTGGATACTCGTAAATGGCTTAGAATAGTGCTTGTGATATCTTCACAGTAGCAATAAATATTTTATGTTGATCTATTATATTATGTAATGTTGATTCATTATATTTTTCTAGCTTATGACGCCGAAGGAATCGATCTGGCGATAAACCGAGAACGCGGAACTGAGGTTCAATGCAAAATTTAAAAAATATAAATATTACCAACAAAACAATAGCTTCAAATATAAAAGAAATAAAATAACAAATGTACCTAATTAAGATTGCGATCTTGCGTGAAAGTGGCACAGTATTGTTATTGCGATCCGCGATATTCCAGATGAAGTATGCAGACAAAATCAATCAAAAGTAATGATGATATAGTTTCTCCGCCCATTATTGTTTGGCCTTGTGTATACTTTCTATCGTGTGCTTGTTTTGTCGGGTATATGTGATTAGTGGAGGGTGGAACGGAATCCTGTATGGAGATCGTGGGTTTGATCTCAGCCAAGGTGGTACGCACTTCTTCACTTTACTTCAAATTGACTTGGCTTTTACTGTAAAGTAGGTTTGATTACGACTTTATCAGCGTAGAAATAAGATTTTTTTTAACCACAAAATGGTGCCAAATACTCAAAAGTCAAATTCAAATCGTTGAAGCCACAGAACATATATTCAAATAATTCAAATCTAGCTAGAATAAAAATCTGAACTTCATTTTAAAGTATCAATATTTCTTCTAGTCGTGTAAAATCAAAATTGAACAGACTTCAATAAAGGTGCCGTTTTAATTCAATAACCCGTATGAAAAACGAATCACATACAGACGGCCAGACGACGGAATTTCATTATCGGAGTTTGCCTTTACTTTACGTACAGATCTCTAACAAGAAACACATATAGAGAGCAATCCGTCTAACATTAAAATCCAACATTTTGTGGAAATACTTAGATGTTTGTTAGAAGTAAAGCAGTAACCGCTGAACAGTTTTGGATGAGATTTTGCACACAAACTAAACAGTCACACAAAGTCCCTTTTAAATAATAAAAAAATAAATGATCATCATATCCCATTCGCCACTGATATCTCATTGTTCTTATTTTTTCCCATATCATTTACTAGCTTTTGCCCGCGGCTCCGCCCGCGTTATAAAGTTTTTCGGGCTAAAGTTTTCCGTTATAAAAGTCACGCTATATATTTTCCCGGGTGCCTATGTTCTTCCCAGGGTCTCAAACTGTCTCCATACCAAATTTTATCCTAATACGTTGGGTAGTTTTTGAGTTTAACACGTTCGGGCAGACCGATGCAGCGGGGACTTTGTTTTATGATATATTTTTGTAGAACTTTTAAGAGGAACAATCCCGTCATACATTATTGTTGCATAACTTTAACCGTTTACGCAGCGCACGCAACAGAAGCTCTCAAAACTAATAAATTGTCCCCGTTTTTGCATCATATTTCATTACTGCTCCGCTCCTATTGGTCATAGCGTGACAATATATAACCTATAGCACTCCAGGAACAAAGGGCTATCCAACACAAAAATATTTATTCAGTTCGAACCGGTAGTTCCTGAGATTAGCCATTACTGCTCTGCTCCTATTGCGTATAGCGTGATGATATATAGCCTATAGCACTCCACGAACAAAAGGCTATCCAACGCAAAATAATTATTCAGTTCAAACTCCTAATTTCTGAGATTAGCCATTACTGCTCTGCTCCTATTGGTTATGACCATTCATAGCGTGATGATTTATCGCCTATAGCACTTCACGAACAAAGGGCTATCCAATACAAAATGATTTTTAGTTCGAACCGGTAGTTCCTGAGATTAGCCATTACTGCTCTGCTCCTATTGGGTATAGCGTGATGATATATAGCCTATAGCACTCCATGAACAAAAGGCTATCCAACGCGAAAAGAATTTTTCAGTTTGGACCGGTAGTTCCTGAGATTAGCGCGTTCAAACAAACAAACAAACAAACAAACAAACAAACAAACAAACTCTTCAGCTTTATATAATAGTATAGATATAGATGAGTTCATCAATGTTCAATACAGAATGTTGATCAATGTAGATTTATATATATATATATATTTTTTTGTATTTTTTTTAAGTATTTTCATTTAAATATACTTTAACTTATTATTGATTGACCACTATAATTGAATGCCCATTAAACACAAAGCTCAATAGTTTGGTCAATCAATAATAAGTCAACATAAACGAATAACTAGAAAATGCGGCAGGTATTCTATATAATTAGATTTCTAGGAAAATACAGGAATAGCCGAAACCCTAATTGTCGAAAGCACCTTGATCGCGTCAATCAGTATTGACAGTAAGCATGGACGGGGCTGGAATTCGCCAATCAATATTTTGCCACCCCTCAGTCTGTCCCTTGTCAATAGGGGACTAATCAGCCATTTGTTAATTTTATCCCACGTTCAACTTTTCCCTAGTTCGCACATCGTTAATACAGTGTTAATCGCTATTGATTCTGATTTACTATTTATTATATTATTGTGAATAAAAACTTTTTGAAATATCATGCTGCGTCATGAGTTTTTTAAAGACGACAACATTTTGAAGATAATGCAAATTCCTCGGTTGTAAAATAATATTATTCTAATAAACTGCCCACTGTTGAGCACGGACCTTCTTTACTACTAAGAGGGTTTTAGGTCTTCCCCACGCTGGTTTAGTTCGGATTAACAGACTTCTTCGGAATTCTTATTTGAAGAATTCTCAGGTATGTAGGCTTCCTACTATGTTTTCCTTCATCGTTAAGGCGAACAATAATAAACAACTCTAGTTATGTGTCTTGCGTTTTGAGTCTGTAGACATTCGTCTCAACAGACCGTTTCATTCCCAAGTAAGTTATCATTCCTCTGTTCTGGTTAGTATTGTTACCGTTTTAGTAAGAATGTCGATAACCATCAAAATATCTCCCTTACTAAGATATGTATATTATGATAACTAAAGTATTGATTTATTATATAAAATAACTACAAGGACCAGACGTTCAAGATCAATAAATTATGACCAGTATATCAATTGATCATTTATTGGCACTTGGTGCTGTCAACTTTGTACAAACATGTCGTTTTACTGTCTTTAATAATAGCTTCATTGGTCTTGGGGCAAGATACTTGATCTATGGATCTTTGGAGGTTGCTCCTTAGAGCAGAAAAGCAAAAGCTTTAAAAACTAGTTTGCCCGGGAAGTATATTGAAGAGAATAAGGCTCCTGTAGGTAAATGAGTCATCCGTAGATTGTAATTTATTGACGATTTATTTACCTTTATTCTTAAAATGTAACAACGTAACAAGTAAACCTTATGTATTTCGAAAAACAATTTGGATGTTACTATGTACTTACTTACTGTAACATATTATGGTACGTACGGTGACCCTGTTTTATGTTCAGAAAGAATATCTAAAGCATAAACTGAATCATAGAGTAAGCTGTAAACAATTACACACACGTATTTTGTTTCGAAAGGGGTAGGCAGAGTCCCATCATGTGATAGGTCAAGAGATTTTCGCCATATCGAGCACAAATTTCAATTTCCGAGTTGATACTGAGTAGAAAACCCAATATCATTGCCCGACCCGGGATTCAAACCTGAGACCTCAGCGCCGCAGTCGTACCGAAATAAAACTACGCCACCGAGGGAGGCATATAGTAAACAATCATCTTTTATAAATTTCATTTTTATCAATTTGGAGTCGGAAATTCAGTGCAAATTTTATAAGACCGAGCGGAATGAAGCGAATGATGTATTAAGTTATAAAGTTGGTCGCAGTTTATTCCACCGTCAAAAGTAATAAGGAACGATACATCTGCATCACTGTCTCGGCAGATGGTAATGTTTTTTTTTTCATTCGAATTACTCACGCAGCATTGAAATATAAACAATAAAAATAAACAATAATTGTCTTGTTTTGTTTTTCGCTTATTTTCGATTATTTTACAAATATTAGTACGAACGTAATTGTTTTTTGTTTGTTTAGGATGATTGCTGAAAGTCACTTAGAAATTAAATTTGTGTAACAGTCTAGACTCTAGATGTGACGTTCATGAAAGTATAATGTTTATAAAAATCATATATTCCCAGTATATTATATTTTAGATCATAGAAGTAACTAATTAAATGTCGATGAAAAAATAATATCATAATATCAACCCTACATCTTATCGTGCTCAACGGCAAGGAACGGTCTCCTCTACTACTCAAAGTTTAGACCTTTATTCACCCTGCTGGGCTAGCGCGAGTTGGGAGTCTTCACATATATTTCGAAATTCTTATAGAGAGTTTCTCGGATGCATGGAGGTTTCCTCAAGTTGCTTTTCTTCACTGTTAAAGCAAGCGATAATTTACAGAGAATACACATATAACTTTAGAAAATTCAGTGGTGCGTGCCCTTCCGTCTTGAACCTGCAGAAATTCGCCTCAGCAGTCCGTTACACTACCAACTAGGTAAACCCTTCTTTATGTCACCATAATACCTTAATATTACCTTCCTTTTCATTTGAACCATTGTGTGTACACTTTAAAGTTACATAAGTAGATAAATTACCATTCATATTAAATTCTGTATTATACACATTTACTTTTGCCGTATACTGGCTTTTGCTCGTGGCTTTGCCTGCATCAAAGACTATTCTCGAGATAAGGAATAAATCTAGACTCTAGTTCTCCTGGATAAACCAACTTCATGCTTGTGAAATGTACAGTATCGAACAAGTTCCAAAGCTTTTACAGAAACTCGCTTTATCCAAGGCAAAATCAATTTTATTTATCTTATGTAAAGTTCAAAACACATTGATCACTCGCGTCCAAGTTTCTTAATACTGTCCCAGATCACAGATGTCGCGGCGTCCCCGGCCTGAGCTCAACGATAACTTTGACCTTTGGGTGAATTTGATATCACATCAGCAACAGGTCTCAATTAGTAATCCTATCTAGGTTCAGCATAGACATTATATAGGCATATATAGGCAGATATTTTTTAATCAAATAAAATTATTAACTCTATATAAAAGAAAATATAAAACATTTTTTAAAAGTTCTTAGAACTCTAGTGTGTCGCTTTTGGTACATATTATTTTTTTAATAAAGTATATATAAAGTTACATATTTGATAATAGGTAATATATTTACCGTTTCCTACGCTAATACTTAAGCTGCCTTTTAATATATAGGATTAAACAAAGCAAAATACACAACTAAAATATCAAAAAGATTGTGAAAATAGCCAAGATCCAAAAATGTTTCGCAAAATGCAGGCTATCCGCGATCTCGGCGAATCCCTCAGGAATACCTCTGTAATTTATACCCCTGAATTGGCGAAGCGTGCCTTATCTACTTAAGGGTTTGATTAGGGCCAAAGTGGTTGTTAAATTACTTGAGACGCATTTCACTCTATACAGAGTAAAGTGCCTTTGTTCTAATTATTTTGCGCATCTAGGATTAACACGCGGCTTATTTTAGCAAAAGCCGGTATTAATATAAATAAATAATTGCATAGCTCCAGATATGCATTAGTGTCTCCTTAATATAAATAATAATAACAAAATATTTTAATAAAAGGGAATATCCGTACGTCTATGAATCATAAATTATGATGTAGTATAAGATGCTGTTAATAAAAATAATTTACCTTAAAAAGGTGATTTTTTTTTATGTCGAATGTGTTTATGAGTAAAAATACAAATGATACGAACATTCTTTCACGATTAATATGCAACCTCTGGCCTGTAGTAATATTTGCGACTTAAAATCGCTTTAAAACAACAAGCCAATGTCTATAAAACACGAATTAATTATTAATAAACACTACCATGGGGTTTTATACCAGAGCAATACAAGCTAGCTACAGTTTTTAGAATTTTTGTCTGTATGTACGCGCAACACGCAACAATGACTGCATGGAATTGAAAACAATTTTCACTGGTGTATTCCTAGAGATCTAACTAAAAATGTATACCCCATTTTATCGCGAAAAACATATAAAGCGGGATATTTATGCCGGAAAATACGAATAAATAAAATATTAAAACTTACAAATGTCATTTACTACATAAAACCAGAAACAAATATTTACGCGTCACAATAATTTGTAACAATTCGCGTATCAAACAAGCAAATTGCGTATGATTCATACAAAGATATTTCTTTATAAAGGTCGAATCCATTATATCCCTCATAAATGCATCGCTAGATTTATTCCGCGCATACAACACGAAGGTCCTTCGAGGTAGTTTAAAAATTGCTTTATATTATTCAGTTGGAAGATATTGAAAAGAAAAATGAAATTCCATACATGTTATATTTGGAAAATTTTCTCTATACAGAATGCGTCTCGGATAAAGGGATTATGCCCCCCACGATGACCTAGTTGAGAATGAAGAATAGATGTTGAAACGTTTGGCACAGGTGAGATAGCAGTACAGGTATTAAACACTCTTAAAAAGAGTTGGGTGTCGTCAAGATGCTAACATAGCATTACAGGTAGTTACTCTTCAAAAGTGCTTGGGCCGTAGTCAAGATGCTAACATAGGATTACAGGGAGCCAAGATGGTAACATAGCATTACAGGTACTAACTCTTGAAAAGGCCGTAGCCAAAATATTTTCCTATATTTGTTAAACCTAATAACAAACAGAAAAAATGTACGGGTATGACAAAACTTATCGATAAGTCTATCGCTAGCATACGTCATTCTCATACATAACTTTAGCGTTAATGATTGTAGAAAGACATATTGGTTACAGCCTCTGATCACTAATAAACGAGCCAACGATAACAATAAAAATTATAACCTCTTTTGTTTCGCCGATAAAGTTGAATTCCAATGTGAATAAGGTAGTCGCACTCTATTAGATTTCCAAAACTTGAATCAGACCTGAGTACCAACGGATATGTTAAATGTAACATTGACAAATTAAATCATTACATAAATTAATAAAACTTAGTTCTCCGCTACATCTGTGTGATCGCAATAAACTTTAAAACTATCGGACGAATGAACGAAATTTTGTATTGAGATAGTTTAAGACCCTGTGAAAGATAGGCTACCATCCCAAGAAAATTTATAAAGACATCGATCCTGGAAAAATTAATTCACGCGGGCGAAGCTCGTACAAAAGTTAGTATTAAATAAAAAATATTATTCAATTGCGCCACCTAAATACCTAAATTGTATTTTAAAAATAGAATAAACAAGAACTAAACTCTATTAACTTCACACGACTAAACTACTAAACGTGAAATTAACAACAAATAGAGCTCTAATTTCAATATACCAACATGTATAAGACCCATGTTTGTAATAATTTTGATTTCAAATCCTTGAAACTTTATACTTGCATGTAGGTAGGCTCTGAAACTACGAGTGTATTTCAATGGCAACAGATTTCGAGCGGGAACGTCGTAAATTGTTAATTTTCATCGAAAATATTTTCAGTGCGTATAATACGATATCTGTCGTATTATATTATAAATAAATCTGTTGAATGTTATAGAAACACATATTTAATAAAGTATTTACGACAAAAACTTAGTAGTTTTGTCTTCACATCAGAAAATATATTTTAGTTGTTACAAGATCATATTGATTTCATTAAAATAAATGGAAAGAACGAATAATTTAATTTTGTTAGAGACAACAAAACCTATGCTTGTTCGGGAAAACAGTAAAGAGTAAAATACATATAATGTAATAATATTAACCCTGTATTGTATTATACTGTGCCACTGATGTGCAGTAAACTTCTCTACTACTACGGGCGATTAGGTCTCAGTTCATCACGCTGGCCTAATAAGAATTAGCAGACTTTACATACCCTCAAAATTCTTACTCAAATTGTCAGGTATGCAGGTTTCCTCGCGATGTTTTCCTTCACCGTTAACGCAAGCGATAATTCCCAAAAACACACATCACTTAAGAATAACCACGGCAGTCCCTTCCATCTCGAACTAGGTTATCGATGCTTTTAAAAAGACTTCCAACTTAATAATTGTTAATATAAAACTTCCATTAGTTATTAATTATAATCTATAGGCTAGTTAAGTACACAATCTTGGATACAGATCCTATATCAACTCACTCATGGTCTAGTTATGACAGCGAATTTCTTGGAATGCGAGGCATAGCAACTATCACATACGCATAAAGTGACACTAACAGCGTCTAATGTATTGTTGATGAATCTCAATAAACAATTCAATCGGTAATATGCAGTAATTGACACCGATGAATACGTACCAATCAGTGTTCATTGAAATATCGATACCGCACATTAGTATTCTGGCAGGACGTTTTATCTTCCTTAGCTTTCCAGTAAACAAAAAGGCGCTGAAACAATTTTTCGTCTTGACACGTGACTGGGTTTACAGGAACACATATTTTTATTTTGAAATCCCCTACTTCAGGTCCTCTAGGCTAAATAGGGGTGCAATCTCGATGATAAGTCGATTTGTTTTTTTTTTTCAATTTATTAATGACACGAAAGTTATATAAAGGAGCCATGACATTTTAAAATAGGTACCTATGCATAAACATCTATAAGTTATAAAGATTAAAATTATCATTCCAAGACACATTTTCCGCAGTAGTAGTGAGTTTTATCTTTTAAAGATTTTAATAAATGGCTGTCCTCTCATTATATTTAGTTTAAATTATTTATAAAAAATAATGCAACATTTCATAATAAAGTGACACGTATTAGTTTAGTTACATACATAACATGACCATTCAAATCTTATCTTACTTACCACAAATCATTTAGTTGTGTCATTTAATGACTATTTCTGTGTAACAGTACGTGCTCCTAACAAAATCTAGATGTCCCAAATATGTAAACAAAAGGCATACAATAGCATACTAAGTAAAAGTGTATTAGCTACAAGATTACTACATCTCCAAAGTGACAACATAAATATTAAAACGAAGTGAGATTAATCAAAAAGTTGGAAATGAATATTCATAACTTCTTTGATTTGCAAATAGGTTTGATTGAAGATTCATTGGGTATGTTCTGATCGCAGTGAAATGCATTCTGATATTTGCTGATTCGGATGCTTCTTAATTAAAACTTATTTATATTTTGTGAATTACAAGTCATACTAATATTTTAATGTTATTATGACCGTCTAACACTCTTTATAATTACAATTTATATATGGTTTGTAAAAAATGATTCGTTTAATAGAGCATTGACACCAAATGTAACCGGGAATTGAAAATAATTAAATAATTATATAAGGTTTTTTATAGAGATATAACCTATAACAGAATTATAAAAATAAAATACTGGAATTCAATCGTTGCTCTATGATGTACGAGTTCCGTAGTAGGGGCTTGTTTACCGACTCAGACGCGCTGGTTTTCAGTACAACGACAAACAATAGAAAATATTATTTCACGGTACAAGTATAAACGCAGTTGAAGAATTTCCGCATCCTCACAGACGTTCCATTGTTTTGAATTATGAGCGTTTCACACAATTATTAAGGTCCTTACAGCATACAGCTGTAATTTAACACGTGTTTTAATGTTTATTTATTTAATAAAGTCTTATGAAAAATCACCCTCACAAATTGCTGGTAGGTATTGCACACCATTTGAGAAATAAAACTAATACAATGAAATAGGGCGGTAGGCTCGCCCCCTATTACATCATGCGACGGAATACACACGAGCGGAAAGTGGGTGCACCAGTGGCGTCTCTGCTTACCCCTTTGGGTTTAAAAGGGCAGGAGTGTAAAACTAATGTAAAAACAAAATAAAGTATATTCAAATATATTTATTTTATCAAAGACAATCGTATTGATATAGAAGACCTCGCAACAAGCAACCTTTATCAGCTATTTGATTTAACTATTAATGGGGTATTTTAAACAGTTTTGATTAAGTTAGTACATACTTATTAACTTTATAAAATTGCTGTTACCTCGAAAATATAACTACACGATATATGGTCCGTATTTATAAAACAGAATAAGTAAAATTATTATATATCGTAATAGATATAATAGTTACATTTATCAAACTGCGAGTTTTAAATTACGGTCTTAGTCTTCTAATATTGTGTAACTAACTCTTTAACTCTACACATTATTGAATCATCAACTTTGAAATAATTTGTTTGAAAATTTTCTTTGAATATTAAAAGGATAACATAAACGGATGTAACATGATAACGTATATTTTACAACACTAACAAACCATAGTAAAACAACTTCTCGTATTATGAGTTTTGGGTCGACCCTACGTGGTTTGGGTCACAGTGAATGTAGTAACAGGTTAATTGACAATATATTTACAACTTGAAAAGGCTTGATGTGGTATAATATCCAGGGACGGTTATACAGATAAAGTACAAACTAAAATTCAAAAATTAACCCTTACAACTGAACCTTTAGGATGTTTGTTTACGAATCTCTATATTCCTAACAAAAGGCATGTTCAAACTTTTCAAGATAAAGTAAACTACTATGATACTGACGTTATTTTTAACTGATTTAATAAAAGAATGGTAATATACAACATAATGTGACGTTAAATGGTATAACTGCCGTTTTACACATGTTTTTGGCATTGGTTTAAAATTAAATTAAGTAAATGAAAAAGAAACAATTTATTTTAATCCATAATAATTTAAATATTATTATATAGATTTCGTCAATTCCGTAGTTTCTCGACAACTAATTCGTAAAGCAGTTTCCACAAGAGAAGAACGGGCAAGAAACTCTAGACAATTTATTATAAAATAGTACAAGTACGTAGCAACTAGCAAGACAGACAACTCATTGGTGCCACCATTCTAAACTCATTACAAACTTTACGTATCTGATATTTATACTCCAAAGTTGTGAAAGTAACGTGCCGAGATTTGCATACATAACTAACTCCGCCTAAATTAAATCAACTATAAAATTGACTTTCGTAAACGAGGGTTGACGCGCCCTAAGAGATTATTAAGCCGTCGGAAACTTAACGACGGTTATCAGGCCAAATTCGTAAATAGGACAAAACATGGCACTGGAAATGAAAATTGGTAAACCTT
>NC_051124.1:8514678-8530579 GCF_014839805.1 Manduca sexta
AAAGGGCATCTCCCTTGTTACATTGTAATGCTGAGATAAATTATCAATATTTTTTATTGCAACTTCTTGGGGTCAAGCAACTGTAATGATGCAGATATATAACTATGCTTAGATAAATGCTATTTACATGTTGACAGCAAAGTTTATGAACCTTGTGATATTATAAAAGTGCAACAAAACTAACTTTTAGTTTATCTTTAAAGAAAATTACAATATTGAAAAAAATTAGATTAAAACAAAAATTAAGGGTAAATGCAATTTTTAATAGGTATAGGAAACAAAATATTTTATATTGTTGCGTTACATTTTTTTTTTCAAAAATATAGTTTAAATATAAGAATTTCAAACTTTATGATTGACGATCTCGTCATGATAAAGTAATATATATTTTTTTAAATATTGCATCTATCCGGCATGCTTTTATAGTGGCGATCTATGTAAAGTGTAATTATCTACGTGTTAGAAATAAACCAATTTTGATTACCTTTGCAAGATGAAATTACAAAAGATTTATATATATTTATTTCAAGTTAGTTTTAGCATATCAAAACCGAATACAATTTAATGTTTCTTTTGGTAATCGTAAACACAGCGAATAACTATGCGATGAAAATCGTAGTTTTTAAAATATTTTAGTTTTACTCCAAATTGAATTTTGCCTATTATAAATTTATTATAATAAGCAATACTAAATAATACTACCAGGTCTGTATATAGCCCACTAGTAAACATGGGCTTTCTCTACTGCTAAGGTTTAAGGGCTTAGTTATGGCCTAGTTAAAAAGCGGCGATAGCCTAGTAAAAAGCGGCGATAGCCTAGTTGGGTGTGGAACGGACTGCCAAGACGAATATCCGCAGGTTCAAATCCCAAGGGCACACATCTCTGACTTTTCTAAAAAATCATGTGTGTATTCTATGTGAATTTATCTTTCGCTTTAACGGTGAAGGAAAACATCGTGAGGAAACCTGCACATCTGAGACGATTCTCTATAAGAATTTCGAAGGTGTGTGAAGTCTACCAATCCGCATTAGGCCAGCGTGGTGAACTAAGGCCTAATCCCTCTCAATAGTAGAGGAGGCTCGTGCTCAGCAGTGGGCAAGTATATAATACAAGGCTGATATTATTATTGTGGCCTAGTGCGGGTGAGTAGACTTTATATATCTATATATTTATATAAATAGACTTACTGACTGCATTAACTAAGTCAGTAGACAGACAAATTAATCCCATTACTGCTAAAGCTACTTCTAAGCTGTTTATATTTTGTACATTGTTAATACTTAACAACTCAAAATTTCCTTGGCTTTGTGGGTATTCAATTATAATAGTATTTATCACTAAATGATCCACTTTGCCGTCTTAATCCATAATCATAATTATAATTATAATCATAATTATGGACTAAGGCCGATATGGATGTGTAGATGTTTGGATGTTTGTTAGAACGAATATCGTAAACCGCTGAACGGATGAAATTTAGCTCACAGATAAAAATGTCTCGGCTTCAGCTATTTCTTTATGCTATTTTTATGGTAACAAAGCACATACTGGCATTTTCATTACAAATAAGTTTTTCTTGTGTACAGTCGCAAATAAAAGCTAGTAGTCTATAAAAGTATATTTGTTTTATACTCTCATTACGAGACGCCTTAAAAATTCACATTTCATATAAAACAGACGTCATAGAAATTCACGTAACGCGAAATACAATGGGTTTTTTATTTTTAAAGCACTCTGATCATGACAATTATGAAGGTTGTAACAACGTGCTCAAGTCGTCACGTGTTTTATTTTTCGGAATTGTTATAAGGAACTTTAATATTTCTTTTTATTTTTATTGTTATTACTCTCTTTCATCGTTAAGTCAGCACTCTCTTTTCTTTAAAAAGAAATGGTTTCTTCATTGTGTTTTATGTTTCCTAATATTATTAGTTAGCTTTTGCAAGATATTCCAAGCGGTCAGAATGAGTTAGTGCCAAATAACTTAATTTTTCATACTCGCCATTTTATTGTATTTTTGGTTACATTGATGAAAATTATGGTATTGTTGAAATTTACTGGTGGTAGGTCGCTCATATTTCTGCCGCCAAGTAGCAGTGTGTAGCAGTGGCGATGTGTGAATTTTTTCGAAAGGTAACCCAATGCAAAAAAACAATTATCTTAGTTAACATATCGCTGCGATTTTAACAGAAAACACAAAATAAGACACACGTAAATACGCCTAAAAGGGAAGCCGGTAGGAATCGGGTTGTATGAAGGCTTCGCCACTGGTGTGTAGTCAATGTTGTGTTTCGGTTTGAAGGACATTGTAGCTAATGTAATTATTGGACATAGTGAAACTTAACATCTTATGTCTCAGGATGACGAGCGCAGTGGAATACCAAACAATACTTTGTAATTCAAGGTGTTGGATGTTGTTTCTACTGTTTATAAGCGATCGTTTTGCTTACAATGAGGCGCACGGCAAGCTCATCTCGTAATTAAAAGAAGAAAAAATTGTGACATTTTAATATTTTTTACCTTGATTTTAGTTAAGTCACTGCTTTATTCATCGTACTAGCATGATCTGACTCAGGTATTAATATATAACATGTAGGTCTTTATGTAATATCGTAATATAATTATATAACTACCTGACGTGAGCGTGCTTTATTCTAATTTTAAGTTCTTACATCGATCGACCCGTCTAGTAAATGTGTTCTTAAAATAATATTAGGTTTGTAATACTTTGTGTAGTCATAATATAATATTGACTGTAATTTGTATATTTATTTATATGTAACTGTCGAACTAATTTGCATTCACTTAACAAAAAAAAGGGAACGTAATTTTTTTCCTAGCAATTTATATCAAGCATAACGGCTATTTGATGCTGTCTCATAACTATTTTATTGTACTATCACTGATTAAAGTAACATATAATGCTACAAATAAATAAAAACAGGGAATGTTCTGATTCCCTACGTGATAAAGGGCGATTCCTAATATTATAAACGTCATTAATTGAACCTTGAACACGAATATTATTTTAACAAATATATTCAAATCGAATTTCAATATCTTCGCCCACTAGTTATAATAATTTTATCGAGAGGTAATGATACATATTTGCATGTAGGAGGTTACTTTCGAAACTACTCATCCTTAAAGAGTTACATTATATATAATAATTATTATTATATTACATATAATCACTAATATTCGATTTTGAATAATAAAATAAGTGTTATCGATTATTTTTAAAGGTAAGAGGTTTTATAAATGGAAACTTTGTACAATATTAGTTAGTCTTGATATCTATGATATTAAAAGCAAACCCTTGTCCTGTAGTTTTATTGTATTTAGGTTTGGGCGTGACTTCTACAGTAATGTAGGAATAAAGTTTGTTTTGATGTAAATAGTTAGCTCGAAGAGAACAGCTCCGGTTATGAAAATTGAATCTGTAATAACAAAGGATACTTTTTAACCACGGAACTTTCAAACCCACGGAGCCACGAGCTAAAGTTTGTTAATAATATTGCTAGCTTTTGCTCGCTGTTTCTTTTTTTTTTTAAATCTTTATTTACGGAGCTTGGTCGTTATTTCACGACTATGTCGCTCCGTACGTCCACTTTTACCCATGCCTACAAAATTTTGATAAAATCAAAATATTTTTTTAATAAAGCCTTTTCCTCTTCCGATACAGGAATGGACAAAAAGCTATTGCTCGCTGTTTCGTGCGCGTGAAATTGTTTTCGCTATAAAAACCCCGTTTTACATTTTTATGGGATAAAAATAGTCTATGTCTATTTCAGGGTCTCAAACTATTTCTATATCAAATTGCATCAAAGTCTGTTCGGTAGTTTTTGATTATGTTGCATTCAGACAGACAGCCATGGTAGGAGACTTTGTTTGATACTATGTAAGAATCTTCATAAATGCATTCAACATTTTTCACGTTAAAAATAAACCCGAAAATATCGCCTCATTTCGCTAAAAAGTAAGTACTATTTATGAACATCCCCTATACATTATAGGAGATATTTCGTTAATTATGGCTAAAAGCTTTTTAAAAAGTTATTACTTTTTTAAGTTTTTTTTATCATAAACATTATTCATTCAATTTCGCATTATACTTACTAAACACACAAAAATAAAATGAAAGCCTTTATCTCAACACAACGGCA
This sequence comes from Manduca sexta, assembly GCF_014839805.1. Taxonomy (NCBI): domain Eukaryota; kingdom Metazoa; phylum Arthropoda; class Insecta; order Lepidoptera; family Sphingidae; genus Manduca; species Manduca sexta. Next base: position 8,518,846 of record NC_051124.1, read on the forward strand.
TTATAATGTAGCTTAATTAGTAAGCCCTCGACCCTCATAATGGTAAGAGTTAATCCATTAAAAATATTGTATTAGTACTCATAATTCATACTTTACATTTTTGTTACAAAACTTATGACTAACATGTAAAATGATTTATCCCGGGCAAAGTCTTCCCCGTGGGTGAAGCTGAGAGCAACACTATTTATGAATATTTTGTAAATTATCGCTTGCTTTAGCGGCGATAGCTTAGTTGGGTGTGGAACGGACTGCCAAGACGAATGTCCGCAGGTTCAAATCCCAAGGGCACACACCTCTGACTTTTCTAAAAACATGTGTGTATTCTTTGTGAATTATCGTTCGCTTTAATTGTGAAGGAAAATATCGTGAGGAAACCTGCACATCTGAGAAGTTCTCTATAGGAATTTCGAAGGTGTGTGAAGTCTACCAATCCGCACTAGGCCAGCGTGGTGGACTAAGGCCTAATCCCTCTTAGTAGTAGAGGAGGCCCGTGCTCAGCAGTGGACAAGTATATGACACAGGTCTGATATTATTGTTATTATTATATCGCTTGCTTTTACGGTGAACAAAATCGTGAGAAACCTCTATACCTGAGAATTTCTTAACAGGAACTTTGAGGGTGTGTGAAGTCTACCAATCCACAATAGACCAGCGTGGTGGATTAAGGCCTCATCCCTCTAAGTAGACGAGGTCCGTGGCTACGTGCTACGTGCCCAGCAGTATTCAGAATTCATACTTAAAATTTTTGTTTTAAAACTTACTTATAACCAACATGTAAAATGATTTATCTTGTAAAGTCTTCCCCGTGGGTGAAGCCGGGAGCAATACTATTAATTAATAAAAACTGACAAGATCAACTTTATATATGAAAATATTTAAATAAAACCATTTTAATTAAGTAAATGTTTGATAAAACGTTCGTAATTCGATTTTTAAATACACAATATTCGTTTGGGGCATTTGTGGTACGCGTAGTTTCATACAAATAACACCTTTTAATTAAAATGCGAATCTTTATTTAATTTTCTTGTTCTGACATGTTCGTTATTTACGTTGCACAAAATAAATTTACTTATTTTCAATTTTCGTTTTTGCGTATTTGGAAAAAAATTGGAGGTTGGTAAACGTTAAAATAAGGACGCAGATTATTAACGAGTCTTTCTAGTGTCTAAGGTTTCTAATTATTAAGTGACATTAGAAAGAGAGGTCCTACCGGAAGACCATTAGGTGCTGTTAATATGAAAAATGAAAAACATTATGAACCAAAAAGTTTTAAATTGATCCCAATGTATGTCCACTTCAATTTGTATTTAATTTACATAATAGGTTTGAGGCTTCTAAGCGACAATATTTATTTTACTATGTTTACAAGTAAGGTCAAGGGGCCCTATTCCTGCAGGGGTATATGCGTCTTTTTACAATTACGGGCGTTCTATTAGAAGGACAGATTTGATGGCCGTATAGTTAAATAAGGGATTTTTTTACTCTCTTACCTATACGTCTATCAAAGCTGTCCTACGAATAGAATGCCCAAAAAGATGGATTCTATAGACGGAATTGGGCCCCATTACCTTACGATCAAGAGCACTCGGAATACCAATACCTTACTAGAAGTAATCTTAATAAGCATGAGCGTAGTATTCAATTGAATTAAGCACATTCCACAGTGCTCTGTTGAAATTGTTCCGTAACTCGGTTATTGCTCGATAATGTACATTAATTCAGTTAGAAATAGCGCCGGTGTACTCATTAGTATGCATGAAATAAATCAATTATTCTATATTGTAAAGTTAGATTGTGTGAATAAAAAAGATCGTGAATTTTTAAATTGAGTATGAGGGAAGACTTGTCCAGTAGTAGCTTTATTATACCGTAAGAGCAATAATAAAAAAATATAGGACAATGAATTAGAACTAGTTAAATTGATGTTATTAAAAACCTTATTATAATTGGACCATTTCAAGAACCTACTAAATAAAAAAAGATTCACTAATATCGGTTTACAGTTCTCAGAAGAATCCACTAATTGCTCAGACCAATATAATTGTCTCTCAATTCGTGTGCTTGTATGTTGTATTATTAACACTTAAATATATATAAAAAAAATACTCTTCCTTATTTGGAGGTAAATTAAAAAATAATTATATTTTACTAATACCAGTCCCCAGTACTAGTGACAGACCACTAAAGAATCTAAAAAAGTAGATTAGTCCCTAAAACTCAGTATCTTCTGCCCAGGTCGTCTCATTACTTATATCTGCTGTTGACTGCAACAGTTATCCCTTTAACTACTATAGTTAGCATTTCGCAATATACTCTATGTTATTGAAATATTTTTGTTCCAAACAAAGCCAATAACTAAACTATTTTTCTATTTTTTTTTGTCTTTATAATCCTCATTCACATGAAGTCCCCTGCTGAACACAGGCCTGCCCAGGGGGCGAGCTACATATCAAATAGCAGAACCACGTTCCCCTCTGACACCCAATGAGAACCACAACACAATACTGTGAATATAAAATTATATTTTTGTAAATCATTAGGAAAGAAAAAAAACACAGGCTTGCCCTACAGCGTTACATTTTTGTTTTACGAATACATAGTTAAATACAAATTTCAAACTCATTTCGCAGTTGTCGCCGCTAACCGCTTAAATTTACTTTCGACGGTATTTGAGAGTGAAATTGTTACTGGAAATTTGAAACCCAATTAACCTTTACGGACTCAATTTGTCATGGAAACTTTAATAACCTATTGACTAAATAACCGCGTTCCGTAAAATAGTTATGTAGGCAAAAATATAAACAATGTACTTTAGGGTACAGCGAAAATAAATCCACAATGTACTAGTAATTGAGAAGACCCATCAGAAAGTCTTTAGATAATACAGTATTTGACTATTACTATCATACTATAGCGAAGGGTGACTTATTCAGAAAGGATACCTGACACAACATATAGGTACTACTAATATGCGGAAATGCGGTTTACAAATCGTTCCAATGATAATAATATTTTATATAATTTACAAAAGGGAAGCCGGCAGGAGTCGGGTTAGATCGACCCTTAGCCACTAAAATTAATATGTCATACATGATTGCAAAAATAAGTTCTAGGTTGTATGCTATTTGTAGCACACGATATGTCATCTAAAACATATTATACATACAAAAAAGTAGAAAATATAGAGATAATTTGTTAGCCAATCTCGCAAAACTGCGAAGACATTTTAAATGGAAATAAACTACATAGCAACAGACTGTAATTAAAATCTAGTCCGCGAACGAAGCTGAGATGGTGCCAGAGTAATTAAATAAAATAGCGCCATCTATATTGCTATAAAACAACCAATTAATCACCTAGGCATAAACTAAATACAATGTAACTATGTTTATAAACAAATTAAATTAAGATAACTGTTGTCAAATAGGTTTTAAACATCGAATTTCGTTGTCAGATGATTTTGTTTAAGTTAAAGTATTATTTGTAGATATAAACAATATGGATGACATAATGAAAATGGGTTGTTGGTAAATATTCTTAGTCCCACAGCGCCAACGGACGTGAATGCTCGTGACAGTGGAAATATACAAGGGAAAAACACAGGAAATATCGGGGATACCTGATTTTGACGTTTCGCAATTTTATTCGCGCCAATATTTATATAGCTTTTTTTTTACAGTTTGCTGTGGCGGCGTGAAGCGGAAATGTTTTGTTGCGGCAAAATATCAATTTGGATGTTGTGAGTATTTCAATATTGAAAATTTTTTCATGCTGCTCTAAAAAATCATTATTAGCCTAATAGATATTTGTGAAATTTTTCGTAAACATTAAATGTTTAGTACATTGATCAATAATGTTTATTATGCATTGGCATGTACAGTCAGACACGATAATACTTAATAAAATTCCAAACTTAAAATAGCTTATACAGGTAAATCTTAATTGAAACAATTCCTTTCTTTGCATGAAGTAAAGAAAATCCCTTATATTTTATTTTATGAAGAAAAAAAGGGAATCACGAAAGCGAAAAAAGGCGATTTGAAATTTTGAATTGGTTCAACTACAATTGCGGTTGACTGTACATATAAAATGCACTTCCTTTTGCGGTGTTAGCATGCTATGCTTATAATAGAAATTTATACGTCTGCACGCCTTGTAACTATAAGGCGAAAATATGTTCTTCATGAGAATTAGGCTCTTGCATTGTTTCCTACCACAAACGCAATGAACTAACTTTGGTGAATAACCTAATTTCCCTAATCTTTGGTCGTAGGGAAAGTGACTTTCTAGGGTAAAAACGATCATAAGTTTTTTTCTGTATATGCTTCATGTGATGAAATTACATAATCTTTAAAGGTGTAAAGGTTATTTGCAAAATGAATTGTTGCTAATTATAAAGCATTGCGTGGTACACTGTGTTCGTCAACCGAGACAAGATGTAATGTCTCATAATAGCCAGTAATTGCTTGCTACAATGTCCTTTAAACCGGAACACAACAGCGCATGCCTTTTAGCGATAGAAAAAGAGTTTGTCTTGGTACTAACCCCAACGGCCCCTCAAATACGAGAAACCTATCAATCAGTATAGATATTGTCAACTAATCCTTGCTCGTGGCTTTCCGAGCATGGAATTCGGTTTGAAACAAACGTTAATCTGTCGGTAATAATGGCTTTTATGAGGGATTAAATTACCTTGTTTACTTAATTAACTTTAGCTGGTAATAATCCTTAAAAACGTACCGTATGCCCATATAAATAAAGCTCTTAGAGATAATTAATGTTACTCTTAATTTTACTGTAATGAACAGTGCAATTCTGGATGAATTTATTCGAGGCTATTTTACCACATCGCAGATTTACAGACGTTCTGCTGTATATAATTGTAAAGGGTTTCATCGCCCATATAACAAACTAAGTGTCTGGTTCCAAAAATTATACGAGACAGAATAGTTATAGTTTTTCCAAAAATTATCACTTTCTCTTTCTCTTTCTGTTTTTTATATCCATCCTATGGTTGTCTGGAAGACATTCCCTAGAGCGATAAGACCGCCATTTGTGCTTGTATCTTTTGTCTCTCTTTTCTTATCTGTTTTGTACAATAGAGTATCAATAAATAACTTTACAGTCATCATCTATCTATTTTAACTCCATACAAAATAGGTATTAATTATGTATGACGCGTGCAGTTAAGTAGCATAGGAGACCCATTTACCTAACTGAAATAATAATTCGTTATTTCCAAATAACCAGCACTCATATGTCTATATAATCCGGTCATGGACAGTGGGCACATCCTTATTCAGTCATCGCCGCGCTGGCCAACCATGTTCACGGACATAAAATACAGCAAATGTCGTGTGAAATTGTATTCGTAGCGTTTTATCGTCCATAACGGTTGTAGAATAAGGTATTTTTTCACAGGTGGCTTCGTTTTTCCCGCATAATGGCTTGGACTCGCATACCCATTCGAATTAAATAATTCTTAAATAAAATATGATGTGTTTGCTCGCGGTTCCATCCGCATTTTTTGCGGTTATAAATACCGTTTTATATTTTCCCGGGATAAAATGGAGCCGGGATTTTAACCTGTACTTCGGTGAAAACCTTAACCAATTCTGTACATATTTCCATAGTCTATGCATGATGCCAGGTATGTAAGCATACATACAGATACAGTCAGAATTCTATAAACTGTTGTTTTGAGTTCTGGTGTAAAGACTTCCCATATTAGTTTTCCTTGAATATATTATATAATTTACAGACATTATAATAATATCAGCCCTGTATTATATACTTGCCCACTGCTGAGCACGGGCCTCCTCTACTACTGAGAGGGATAAGGCCTTAGTCCACCACGCTGGCCTAGTGCGGATTGGTAGACTTCACACACCTTCGAAATGCCTATAGAGAACTTCTCAGATGTGCAAGTTTCCTCACGATGTTTTCCTTCACCGTTAAAGCGAACGATAAATTCACAAAGAATACACACATGATTTTTAGAAAAGTCAGAGGTGTGTGCCCTTGGGATTTGAACCTGCGGACATTTGTCTTGGCAGTCCGTTCCACACCCAACTAGGCTATCGCCGCTTTACAGACATTAGGCTTTTAAATTTTTTTTATTACAAAAATTATCTTATGATTTTGGCAGTAAGAGTTAAAGGTGGATTAAATAGCTATTGTTGTTTTTTGTAAATATGTTATTGATATTAGGAATAATAATCAAATTATTACATCCGCAATATAAGATTCATATTTTTATACATCAGTATGAATCATTAAAGTTCACAATTATCTTGTTGGGCCCAATTCTTGGAATACATTACGATCTACGTTTAACACAGCTTTTAAAATAAATAAATAATTAATATAATCTCACTCGACATAAATTATTCGTAAACGATAAAACAAAATAAATGTTAACATTAATAGTTTATAGCGAAAATTGCAACTTGAGAAATCCACACCCACCTGAAAAGTTTCCCTTTGCATTTTCGTAACACGAACGTTTAACTTTTGTAACTTTAATGAGTACAGAGTAGTAACTACGAATTCTGTGATTACCATAAGTTGAGGTTATTACAATATTAATGACGAATATTTTACTATATTAATAATATTATAAAGTCAGTGATTGTCTTTACTATTTGTATTACGGTACGACTGTATTGCTGGACAAACATACATACATATGTACATAATATGTATGTATGTATGTTTGTTCCTCTTTCACGAAGAAACTACTGAACGGATTTGGATGAAACTTTACAGTAATATTGGTTGTACATCAGAATACAATAAAATACTACAATTTATCATGATTTTGTGTAATGAAGTCATAATATAATGATACATAATATTAAGTAAATAGGAAAAAAAATTGCTGCCTTGGCGTACGCTGCCTAAACCATTGGAGTTAGACAAAGATGACGTACCGTAGGATTGTTTGTCTTAAATAGTTCTAAATAAAAGTCCGCGACAGCATATATCTAACAAAAGGTTAATATATATGACCAAAGTAGTGAGCAATAAATATACTTAAATCGAATACTTTTTTTATCCCGAAAACTCCTTGACGCGGGCGAAGCCGCGGGCGAAGCCGCGAGCAAAAGCTAGTATTCTATATATGTATATGTACGTATGTATGTACGCATTATGCTTCTGCACGTTGTATACGCATTAATTGCGCCTTTTTCTAACCCCTCGGGGATGAAAACGTGCCTCTATATTGTATATGAATATACGGAGAACTTTAATTACTATCATGGTCGATAAACGCTAGGTCATAAATTTTATAAAGGTCATTAGAATTAACATTGTAATGTACCTCTCAAGACTACGGCGAGATAAATTGTTACTTTGTAAATATAATGCACTGCGATTAATAAAGAAATAGTAAAACGAAACTTGTAAAATTAATAATTTTTAGTGCCTCGGTGGAGTTATGCGGATTTGATTAAATTGCTTTATATACTGTTTACAAATTTGCTGATGTTTTGGGATCGAACTCGGGTCGTGCTGATATTTTGTTTTTTCTGTTCACAACATCCTGGAATGACATCATGGTAACAATGATGATGATCAATTAGTTCTATTTACATTATGGTTGAAGGGACAGGACACGCTTAGTGAAAAAGTTGCAACTATACCTACCCCATTGTGGATAAAGACGTGATGGGTGTTTGTTAGTTTTGTTTTGTACATAGTCGAAGGATTAGAGAGTTCGTCACATTACTAAACTGTATCTTTATTATTTCAATAACTATTTGTAATGAATTATAAGCATTTTTTTAGCTAAAGATGATGTAGGCACAATTAAAAGTATATCTTGATTGCCGTCTTTAGAAATACAGTAGGTATGAAATAAATAAAGTATCGAACAAATAAAAGAGACATTGACATTAAACTATGATTCGCTTCAATATAAAATGCAAAACAAACAGCATTGCTATCATGAGTTATTTATAAAATATCACTGAGCAATATGCAATTTAATCGATAATTTTTTCTTATTTATTACAATTGAGAATAGTTATCTGCCGATAGTAAAGTGTATTGTAATAATCATCATATTTTTTTTCTTAAGCATTTATAAGTTTATCTCTGTTTTATTTTTTTATAGTAAGGTAGTGTGATCGAAGAAAGTCCGGTTCATAAGCCATCCATGTTTTTGTTATTTTTTATGGTGCACTGCAAAAGCATACTACGATTTGTTGTTTGTTATTTTATTTTATACGTTAGAATGTAAATAATTATAAATAATACCAAATTATTTATCATCATAAGTAAATAAGATTTCACGAGATGCATCACGTAGAAAATTTAATTAAGTAAGCAAGATTTCAGTTTTATGCATTACGTATAAAAATTAAATTAAAAATCAGCAATTACTTCCGGAATTGTTAAAAAACAAACTATGTAAGGTGAATGTTTTTTTGGCTGTTCAAATAAATAAATAATAAATCATTCCTGTATTTTACTTATTGATGGCGTTACGTTCAGCCAATGAAAACTAAATAGATATCACAAAATACGCCAAATTATTGAAAGAGAAACATTTTGAAAGGTCCCATAAAAAATAAAATGTATTATGAAAACGAAACCGGTTTATTGACTCACCTCGTGTAAGGCTAAAACACGCTACCTATTTTCATAAAATATCATGGATTAGGCTAAGTATAGATAGCATTCATGTTGCTTTTTTATCGTTATAACATGTGCATTATCTGTTACATAAAATGTGTTTTCACTATATATATATATTGACGGCTTGGTCGACTGACGTTATTAGAGACCATCTAGATATTTTGTGTGCACTACCTTTCTCCGGATAAAATTCAACAACGGTGCCACTTATCGGATCTAAAATACGAGTCAATACTATTTTTCAAGCCCTAACGCTTGATGCTATCAAATGCTATCAAACAATTTCAATAAAATCGTTAAGATAATTTAATATTATATATTTTGACGTCGTGTTGCTTGCGCCTTTCCTCGCGTGAATAGCCTTTCCCGTACCAAAGTGAAGAAAATCGAATATTTCCCACTGGCGTTAATTAGAGGACCAAAAATTGCTAATATTCTGTTATCCCAAGACATGGTTTCTTTATGTGCTAAATTTCATCCAACAGCGCTTTAAAAAAACACTTTTAAAAAACATGCAAATATATCATTTATAGTTTTCGTTAAAATAAAATAATAAATTCCAAAAATATTTGATATGTTACAAAAACAACAAAAATCTTATGAGTAGACGTAATTTTTTTTTACAAAAATGGAATAAAATTATAATATCTGGTATATAGTTTTATTCCCATATTATAGTAAGATTTTAAGTTGCATCTGCTAACGTTACTTTACTGGAAATGTTATCTGTAATTCAAATAATTTTAATTTCAGTTCCATAAATATCCACCACTCTTCCGTGATACACGCACATTGGATTTTCATAACAATTATTTAGATGCTATTATTTATAAATACGTGTTCGGTCAGAATTCATATTGAATTAATTAACTAGATCCACGTTAAGAATATATTTCTTGAACTTAACGGAATTTCTGAAAATATAAACTATAAACATCATTGCAATTCTATTATCAGAAACTTGAGTAAATTTTTGACTGTTCTCAACTTAATAAATTATTTAAGACGTAAGTTAGATATAATGTATATTCTGTATTTTTAAATATTAAATAATAATAAATAAAATAAGTGGTGATAGCCAAGTTGGGTACGGAACATACTGCCGAGCCGAATGTCCGCAGGTTCAAATCCCAAGGGCACACACTTTTCTAAAATTATGTATGTATTATTTGTGAATTATCGCTTTTTTTCAGTGAAGGAAAATATCGTGATGAAACCTGCGTACCCGAGAAGTTCTCAATAAGAATTTTGAGGGTGAGTGAAGTCTACCAATCTCCACTAGGCCAGCGTGGTGAACTAATTCCTACTCCCTTTCAGTGCTAGAGGAGGCCTATGCCTAGCATGGGATAGCATATAATACAGAGCTGATATTGTTATATTATATTATAACTTATAAACAGGTCGTCACATATTAAGACTTGTTAACAATAAAATATAAATGATATTGTATGAATAAAATAGGTAAGTCGTTTATATTTATGATTCAAATTCTTTATCAGACTATAAGACACCACTAAATAACTATAAGACCTACAACACATTAGCCAATTATAAATTTAGTGAAGCCACCTTAAGTCGATACGAAACGTTCATTAAAGTTGTTACTCCATTCAGAGTAATAAGATTAACATCGATCTCAAGTTGTATAATCAATCGAGGTTACAGGAGTTTATCTGGGCATCCGCTTTGTCGCTTAATGATAATTTGCCGTATATTCGGTTGTGGCGTGATCTGTGTATGTCGACAGATGTCTGAGAAGGTTGTGCACTCGTATGGAAATATAAAATTAATTTATAACCTATTTTGCGAGCATATAAATGAATTGATATTTTGCGAGCTCTAAACAACAATAAAAAAAAACAATTGTATTTTACTGTAATTTATACCTGAAAACTGAATTTGAAAAAGAGCAACACCAGAGTTTCTTGCCCGCTCTTCTCTGGTAAGAACTGCTTTCCGAACTGGAGGTAGAGTTAATATTGACAGAATTTGAATTATGTATAACATTTTACAAGTACATTTAATACAATTTTCACAAGCAGAAGAACTATTAATTACTCTGGTGTTGCAGTTTTCAAAATCAGTTTAAGGTATAAACTACAGCGCACGACACAGAGATAAAAATGCAATATTTTTTTTTATTACTTATTATTTCTCCGTAGTAAATAATAGCCTTGCAATACTAGTTCAGTTCTCAATCTAACGATGCACATCGTCACAGTTAAAGCGAATTGGGGGCCTATATGTTTTACACTCGACATTTGCCTGGCAAAAATTCCAAAGCTCTCACGTCATTTAGTTAGTAAGATCAAATGCAATTGACAATATTTCATGTTTTCAATATACTCAAATGTTTATATTTTATGAAACTTGATTTAAAATTACGAGACTCATATTCTTTCTTATTTGCAAATTGACATAATTCATGATTTTACTTTGAATTTTGTTTTATTCTAAGACTAATATTACAGCCAGGGACATTAAAAATGTCGGATGCTAGGCATCATATGTGTTTGTATAAAATATGGAGTCATTGCTAAACGCCGTTTCATGAGCTAAGATCATAACTCTTCTAATTATAGCAGCGTGGGTGAATATAGGGTAAAGTCACCTAACGTCGGCTCTACAAGAATGTATTGGCAACTTCGATTTGTTTATAAAACCGATAACAACTTTATATTTGGATGGAAAAGTATGGTTTGATTACTAGTAATTTCATTATCTTAAAAAAGGCAGGAGCCAATACTGAGTGAAAACCTTAGGTTCGCTCTTACCATGGAGAGAATACATCAATAAGTGATCTTAGGGTTGCTACCTTTATATACCTACCTACAATTAATTTAATAAATTATCTTAACTTGTTATGCAAATTCTTGACGTACCAATTGAAGATGAGAAATTAATAACTAAAATGAGAAATTAATTTATCATTTTAATTTATACAGTCAGTCACAAAAGTAGCTAAAAAAATAAAAATTTCAAATGGCCTTTAAACTCTTGTGTTTATCAACAATTGTTTTTTCAGTTACATAAACTTGATAAAGTTTGCTTTAATTTAGATAAAAAAAAAAATATTTCTATTAATGTT
>NC_051124.1:8531079-8547874 GCF_014839805.1 Manduca sexta
CAACAGAAAAAAATTACATAAGGTCTTATAGTAATGAGTCAGCTGTCATTTTTAATTCGTTTGTATTATGCTTCGTCCTACGAATAATTTTTATCTAATGATAAAAAAATCAGCCCCTGTTGTACTTATACGTTAGAATTCAATTTCTATATATTTTCTATAATGCCTTAGTTTTAAAGTATTAATTATTTACCCGGAAATCGTTAATAAATAACATTACCTAAATGTAATCAATCCAGACCACATTTGCTATTTGTTATATCAAATTGTTCAACTTAATTAGTCTACCTATATGAAAGAATTTGCTTAAAATAAATAAAATATTTATCACGTATGCGAAAAAGTTGCACTTATGACACGTCAAAATAATTGATAAGAATAATAATTATTATTTCTAAATAACAATTATAATTACTTATATAACTATAGACATTTTAAATTAGGGATAAAATTTATAAGAAATACGCTTTTTATTACATTGTTTATTTTCCCCAAAACCGACTTGTGAAATAATATTACATGTTAGCACTTATGGGGCAAATGAAATTGGGAAATTCGGTTTCTTCTCAGACGAAAAGTATGCCTTTGATGTAAAGGCAGAGAGGTGCGCAAATAAAGTTATCAATTTGCAGTGTTTGCTACAAAGTAACATTGTTTACCAGTTTAACCCTAAACAAATATGAATTTTACCTCAATATATCGCTGGCTTACTATTCCAAAGCCCTATGTTAAGTTTTACTTAGGTTGCAAAAATGAGATTAAAATTTTTTCTTGTTGGTCAAAGTAAGAGACAGTTCATAGTTCGCTCTTGATTTATTGGTTTTCACTGAAAAAGGCTGTATTATATATAATTCAATTTGCCCATCAAATATAACATGGAACCTTGTAATACTAAAGTAGCGATTTGTTTTTGCTGTTTGTTACCGACTGCTATACATACTTTTACTTTATTTAGTTTCAGTTTTTTTTAACGATTTTGAAATAAAATTATTTGATGGATTTAATCGTGATGTTTTATATTATAATTTTTCCCGAAGTTTCGATGACTTTGCAGCCTTCGTAGTTACGGGGCGAACTGAGGTGTTGGTCATCAAAAAAATATTTTATTTTAAATGATTACTATGCTGTCAACCGCATTAAGTTTTTTTATTCAAAGTATTATTAATTCAGTAGTTATGCCTTTTTTGGATTAATTTCTTACTAACCAGTGACAACAATAATTTGAAGCATGATACAGATACGAATACATACCATTTTCATTTAAAAATATATGTAGTACGCATCGATGTATATTGCTATGTTTCCTGTGAACTCTAAAGAGCAATTTTAATGATATTGTTTGCAAAAAGATTATTTAATGACGAATATGACCAGTAATATGGTAGTTTTGAAAATTCATCTCCTAAGGGGTTTAAATAGGAAATTAGCGAGAATGTGCCTTGACGCGGGCGAAGCCACGAGCAAAAGATGTTTTTCTAGAAATAGATACTTTTCTCCGAAGAAGCGTAGATTTCGTATGAAATGTATTCAAAGTTACATGTAATGGAATGTAGGCAATACTAAAATTATTATATTATGTTTGAAACAACGCCCACACTACTATGATGGATTTTGCATTACAATGAAAACAATTGTTCACGTGGCTTAAACATACAATATGAGTTTTCATTATCTAAACATGTTAATCTAGGGATTTTCATAGTCTATGTTCCATTTTGATATACTATTTGCGGTAATAAACTGAATTTTGAAGTAAACAGGCAGTGTATAATGAATATTATGTCGTATCGACTTTACGTTGATGTTTGGAATTCAATAAAACTGAATAATAAGTATTTTTATAATTTTAAAACACAATAAAATAAAACTATTTTTCGTATTTTATCGCGATTTTTTATATTATTATTTTCTTCCGACGTTTCGAAGAAATTGCAGCCTTCATGGTCACGGGAGGGATTGAAGTGTGGTCGTCCGAAATGTATTTCAATGGCCGACATTCGCGTAAACATAAGATATCATTATACACACAATAAAAATTAAAACACGTAATTTATAACTACTTTATAGGTTTATTAGTTGGCACGTCATTATTTAAATATAGTAGATGAGTATATTTTATCACACTACTGCACACTACGAATATGAATAGGCATATATTCATTGTACGCATCCCCAGGGTGCATTGGCAAATGTAAACGTTCCCATTATTGCGAACATGTAAATGTCGCCGGAAATGCCATTATTATTCGTGAAATTTCGCCCTAGAGAAAACAGATTCGCAGGAACAAGCTCTTAAACAACATTGACTCTGTAATTTTATATTTTGATAACCATGTATTGTTTTTTTTTAAAAAAGCGGCCATAGCCTAGTTGGTTGTGGAATGGACTGCCAAGACGAATGTCCGCAGGTTCAAATCCCAAGGGCACACACCTCTGACTTTTCTAAAATCATGTGTATATTCTTTGTGAATTATCGTTCCCTTTAACGGTGAAGGAAAATATCGTGAGGAAACCTGCACATTTGAGAAGTTCTCTATAGGAATTTCGAGTGTGTGTAGTCTACCAATCCGCCCTAGACCAGCGTGGTGGACTAAAGCCTAATCCTTCTCAGTAGTAAAGGAGGCCCGTGCCCAGCAGTGGGACACTATATAATACGGGGCTGATATTATTATTATATTGTTTTTTATTTATCACCCACGCAAGTGAACTAACTTATATTATGTTAAGTGATTTGCTGACCGTAGACTGTAGCGTTAGAGTACGGCTATAAATTGGTATAAACCCTTACAGTATTGTAATTTTGTAAGTTGATTGTCACTAGTGACGACAGATAAAGAAAGTGGGTGAACTGACTAACTTCAAGTCGGCCGTTACTGACCGGTCGTATTGTATTAATGTACCATTATCCATAACAATGTATGGACAAAGCCAAGGCGCCCTCTATCGGGAGGTGTTGTTTTAAGCCTCAACTAAAGGACAGGTACTGCTCTTGATTGCCCGTTAGAGCTTGCACGTGCGTGTTAAAAATCGCTGGAAATACACCGTATCGCTCCGGATTCCGTTCATGGATGATCTCCACAGCGATGGCGGTGCTTAGTTTTTGCATCCAATATATGTTGAGGTGTTGTGACATCGCAACTTAAAATAGGCCGGCGGAGCGCATGTCCATAAAAGGCATTAACACCAGATGGTGTAAAATAGGTATTTTAAACAGGACAAAATTAAATTACGGGTTATCTTTATAGATCGTTTTTCTTTTAAGTTTCATGAGTTAAAAACTTATAGGATTGTTTGTTTCAACTGTTTATATTTATTTTAAAATCATCATTTTCTTGTGTAACATTTAATAACCTGACCATGTGCACAGGTACAATTAAACCTGTGTGTACAAACATAATTAATTTTGGCTAGGCCCACATTACAATCATATCCCGAGAAAATAGTAATTATAATCGTGGATTACACCTAGAGTGAAAGAAGGCAAAATTCTTATTTCTTTCGAAAAGTTTTTGTCGTGGATTTTGTGTAGTGTACGTACATGGACGAACCTAACGATGATTTTCATACAATATTGCATTTTTTGAAAATGAATGTACTTAAACATAAATGAAAGATATTTCAGAACAAATTAATGTTTAAAATAGACGAAGGGCTGCGAAAAATTGACTTAACTTGGGAGTTGGAAACGGTGAAAGTGTAATAGCCTACAAGACAGCCTATTACACTTTCACCGTTTCCAATTAAAGCGGTATGAAGTATCGGTTTCTTTGTACTTTAAGCCGGGTACTCATTACTTAGGTTTTTTTTAAAAAAATGGCAATACTTCCGTCGAACTGGTTCTTTCATAGTGTAGAGCGTAGACTAATATTATGTAAATAGTTTGAATCAATTTCTATTTTATTTAGTTCTTAATACAATTTTTTTTTCGAAGCAATAATTAAGTTAATTAAATTGCTCTCTTCATTTAGCATTAAAGATATTATAAGATATTTTTAGCCTATCCAATATTTTCGCTTTATAATTTTTCCGTCTTTTATACGGAGCAAGGTTAACCTTGTTACTTTAATAACATAAGGTATAATTTACAGCATATTAATTCAGGAAAAATAAAATTACCGACTTTGTAATTACCGCTTATTTTCCGCACGCTTTTAACCTACATGAGTGTTTTTCAGGATTAAAAATAATCAAATTAAAATTAATTGTTACTCAGAGATAATCTTATCTATAAACATTATTTTTAAATCCTCCGAAGTTTCAGGGATTACTCTTATAAAACAAATTTTAGTATATTTTTATAGTCCTAGTATAATAGTGTGAAAAAATGTACTCTAGACAGGGTCAACGTGACCTCAGACAGGCCCGTCGTAAAAACAAATCGTTTGGCAATATTCGTGGATAAGAGCCTGGTCCAAATTAAAGATAAGAGAAGCCAAGGGCATAGGGCTAGATGGTGTACAGCCAAACCTGTACTTACACCTAAACCTCAATGTGAACTGGCTAAAGATTCTCAAGACATTTTACATACCCACGTCTCCTATACAGACTTTGCAAAGACTAGGCGAAATTCCCGTTTTCCGACATTTTTGCCGTACTAGGCCGTTTGTTACTATTGGAATCAACTCTAACAGCTCAAATAATAGAATCCGTTAAATTTTTTTTCGTGGTGCTTAACATCTGTCTTGTAATCTATGATTACGGTAAAAAATACCTTTTGTAGTACATAATTATGTCTCCCACTTTGCTATGGAGGGAAGTGGAAAAATATATATTTGCAACTCCGTTTATTTAATTAATTTCGTTCCGAGTTAACTAATTAGTGTCCCCTACGAATCGCCGAGCTTCAGCGCTCGGTGTCATAAAGTGCGTGCCACTGCCGATCCTGGCTTACAGGAATTGTTGTGGTGTGAGGATGTGTTGCAGGGTATCCCACCCTCATAAAAAACACTTACGTCTCTGAGGGTAGGCAGAATAAAGAGTAAAATTTAGTGATAACTCTATTCGTCTTTTCCTTTACAGTTTGCCTAAAGTTTGAATGCGAAAGTAATTTAAACTCAAATAACCTGAGGGTAACGCAAAGTGGTTCTTGTTTACGAGATATCTTTAAAATAAGTTATTATATTTGACAAAATATATCATATATTTATGTAAGGATTTAATTTAATAATTGTAATGTCTTATAGGTACTTATATGTTTGTATATGTATTAATACCACGTTATTTATTTACGGCACGTGGATTGTTAAATACGGAATCTGTTTACATACATACATAACATGACGCATTTATCCCCGAAGGGGTATGCAGAGGCGCAACCAAGGCACCCACTTTTCGCCAAGTATGTTCCGTCCCATGATGTGATAGGGGGCGAGCCTAGCCATATCGGGCACAAATTCCTGACTCCGGGCTGATACTGAGCAGAAAAAACCCAAATATCACTTTGCCCGACCCGGGATTCGAACCCAGGACCTCAGAGCGCTATTGTACCGGGCATGCAATACAACTACGCCACCGAGACAGTCTGGAATCTATTTACGTCAGTGGATGTTGCTGATGGTAAGATATATTTTATATCCGCCCGGATAGCGAATGCCGTACACAAAGTATTATAACCCGCCATAGTCGCCCACGTAAGTGTCACGTTCCGGGATCAGCCTGTGTATATCCGATTCCATCAGGCCAACATAATTGTGTCAACTGCCGAGGGGTAATCATATCGTGTTCGTAAGTCGCGTTCCGGCATCAGCCTGTGCATATCGGGAAATTAATAATTTATATAATAATTAATAACACGCCGACATAATTGTGTCTGCTGAGGGGAAATCGTCTCTATCACGTATAAAAAAAGATTGGATATTGGCAATGTCATGGAGCAGGCATGTTTTATAATTTCTCTCTTTTTTCTCTGTCTCTTTCTCGTAAATATTACAGCGAAATTGTAAATTTATGGTGATATTTTTTACAAGAGTGGTACTATTCCTGTTTACCAACTTCAAATTGCATTCTGTTTTACATCTTCGTTGCTCATCTAGTTACTTATTTACAATATAAAATACGAATAAATCAAATCACTTTAATATTTTATTTATATTTGTTTAATATTCATGTTTTAGTGACTATGCTTAAAAATATTTTAAGCCAAATAAAACATGTATCTTAAGCCACTTAAGGTTCAAAATGCTGAAATAAACTAAATTATATGATGCCAGTAAAATATTTATTTTAAAAAGAAATTAACAACTAACGAATTTACTTTTAATATCAACCATTTTGATCCGCAGGCGAAAAATACACCTCATGCATAAATAAACGAAGTAATTTAACTTGAAAACCGTTATATATATTTTAATAAACAATTTTTCAACGGACACGGGAATATGACCCAACTGGCTTTGATGGTCCAAGCTGATCCTCAATCCTCTGATGGAGAGTGCCACAGTGGTCCAATAGAATGTCGACTGACGACAGATGTTGTACCTCTCGACAGTCGACACAATTATGCCGGCCTGTTGGAACAGGATATAGACAAGCTGAAAACGGAACGCAACATACCTGCGTGGCCATGGGTCACTATGGCGGGTTTTAACACCTTGTGTACGGTGGTCACTATCGGATATAAAAATATTCTACCACCAGCAAAATGGTATTCTACTACATGAAATTGTTCATCAAATCGCTACCTGAAATCGATTACCGATACATTGGCAGATGACAATTGATGCTCAATTAAAATTCTAGTTAGGTATTCGCTGTGAAATTGGGGCAGCGCGTTGTGTACAAGGATTGACATTTAGATTTTTTCGGTATCGTTTTTTGAAAACTTTTCCATGTTGGAAATGGAATGATTTTTTTAGTATAGCACTAAATCAAAAAGAGTGAATTCCATTATTTATTCAAACAAAAACTAGTATGTATAGTAAGTTTTTTTTTTATTTGTACTTATCTTTTTTATGGGATTTCTCAGTGGCGTAGTTGTATTGAGATTTGCGGTACGCATGCTGTGCCAGTCTCGGGTTCGATTCCAGCGTTTTATAAAGTGATATTTCTTTTTTCGGCTAGGTATCAGCTCGGTATCAGGTATTCTTTGTGAATTTATCGTTCGCTTTAACGGTGGAGGAAAACATCGTGACGAAACCTGCACATCTGAGAAGTTCTCTATAGGAATTTCGAAGGTGTGTGAAGTCTACCAATCCGCACTAGGCCAGCGTGGTGGACTAAGGCCTAATCTCTCTTAGTAGTAGAGGAGACCCGTGCTCAGCAGTGGGCAAGTATATAATACAGGACTAATATCATTATTATTATCGATCAAAAACTGTTAAGTAATTGTTGAGAAACTATGCTTTTATGAAACTGACGGTTGTACAACAATTTGAGCAACTATCTTTTATAGTTGTGTTTCTCAGCAACAAGTCGACACAGTCCGAGATGCTTAAGACATTATTACAGAAGTACCTATGCAACCATGATTTTTATAAAACATTTCGTTTATTTCAGATTATGTTTTTAACTAGTATCTTGTTTCAAAGTTTAAACGTTTTTTAATAGTTGGTTT
This sequence comes from Manduca sexta, assembly GCF_014839805.1. Lineage (NCBI taxonomy): Eukaryota > Metazoa > Arthropoda > Insecta > Lepidoptera > Sphingidae > Manduca > Manduca sexta. Next base: position 8,538,632 of record NC_051124.1, read on the forward strand.
TAATTTTACATTTCTTAATTTGTAAAGTAGTGGTATATATGTTGTTAATAAATGCGAAGCAAACTCGCACAAAACATCATAATCTGCCTTTTGCTCGATTTACTTCATAGTTAAAGTAATTTTATCCAGATGACTCTGTTTTGTTATCGCCACAATTGTAATTGTAATTGAGTCTATTATTCATATTTGCTTAGTTGAGTCCTCTTATAATAATGTGAATATTATCATAAGTCTTGTTTGTACGTTATATGTGTAAGCTAACTATAGCATCACCTGTGGTTGGATCAAATAAAATGATAAATAAATACGTTTCTACTTAGGCAATTTCGCCTCGAAATTGTTTATGAACATAAAAGTCCTTTCCTGTCAATGATTGTCAGTTAAGGATAGACAGTACATACTTGACCTGTCAAAACACATGACGTGTAAATATTACAGAAAAACCACTCCTATCATAAATAATAAATAAGGTTTTATTTTTGTAGCATTTTGTAGAAGTAAAATAAGAGGTTACCAGTTGTCCTAGTTTTCCAATTTGTTCTAGTTTGTAAGGCATCATCGAGACAATTGAGTTATTTTGGAAATTCCGACGAAAATAAGTTAATATAGGTTAGTGTTCTTTTATAATTACCAGCAAAAATTAATTAAATCTGGTATGGTTTCATCATAGAAGTAATAAGTCTATTGTGGCATAACTTTGTTCATCACAAAAATATTAGCCTGTGTCTTCCTTACAAGATCTTATTCTGGCAAACACATCTATCGGTGACTATCGAAATATTTTGTCTTGTCAATCCGTCAAACGTTCCCAGTTTTACATGCTGTGTTCATATTGGGTTAGCTTATAGACTATAAGCCTCTCTACAGAGCTGCCACTGGGCCTGACATGGGTTCAAATCTCACACCCGAAACAACTCCTTAAGGTTATAGCTTAAGGTCCATTTTTCATACATTTTGTTTCACCTTTAATCTGGGTAACTAAACGAGTATTGACAAGTAAAGAATTTAAATTCACGTCTAGTTAGTGATTAGTTCTCGCAGTTGAAAGAAAAACGTAAAAATAATTAATATGCATGGATATTTCGGCCATTAAAATTTAATACGACGAAATTTACGAAACAAATGACAAAATGTATGAAAAATGGACCTTAAGCTATAACCTTAATTCACATCCCTTTAACAAATCATAAATCAGAAACACCGACACAATTGACAACAGTTAATTTTTGCATCTAATATGTAATGAAAACTGACATCTATCCGCAGTATTAGGTATTATTATCATAAATCAGACACAATTTCTAATAACAATAAAAGCTTTCCTCAGCAACCCGTAATGGATAAAGACGAATTAACTACACGGAAATGTTTCCGCAAGATAAACTATATGAAGAAAGGACAGGCGAAAACAAAAGACAATTGCGAACTTATATGACCTTCGGCCTTAATTCACTACGTAGATATATGACACGTATTTCCAATTAATAATTGAGGAAACTGCGTAGTTTCCTAATGGTTATCCCTTATCTGTTTTTGGGGGCAGTCTGTTATTGTCCCTTAGAAATAATTAAACGAACCCAGGGTTCTCACAAGGAATGGCTAATCTGGTAGCCAGTTAGAAAATGAAATTTGATACAACTTGAGTTAGGTTTAAAAATGGAAAGACCTAGATTGATATGGATGTCGGTTATGAAAATAGACCTCGCAAAATTTAATCTGATGCCCCAGAAACGATGTCTGTGAAGATAATTAACAGCTGGCCCTAATTAGAAATCAGAAAAGATTAGAAGGAGAAGATCTTTATTCATTTCATTTTGAAAAGTAACGGAGTATTCTGATAAAAGAGATTTGTACGATAGTTATTAATCTGATGGTATGATTAATAAACTAAATTCTTGCATAAGAGTGAGTTTTATTATTTTCATGGTCGATGGTTATCCTCTTGATGCTACTATCTAGGTTATGATTCTTTAACGAATGTCAATGGCTGTTGCAATTTTGATTTCAGATTCAATGAATTTATGTAGTATCAATGTACTTAATATTTAATTTTGTAAGTTCACTAAGATTTTTATTTTTTTTTTAATACCAAGAAATGAATTGTCCATTAAAATTTCCTTAAACTTGCACAATTATTTCCTAAAACTAAACTAAATGTGATAGTAACACCTTCCAGGTGATAAGAACATCCCAACGGCCGCATCCAAAAAAAAGTCCTGAACCAGTGTAACGAAATAGCTAGTACAATCTCTGCCAACCCCTATGGACTATGGCATACAGCCGTAGCAATAAATAGGATACTGATCTATTAATTAGTATTCCGATATTTATTATACACATAGTTATAAATTATCAGCCAAATTAACAGCTAATAACAATTTAAGTGCAAATTTCAGCACAAAAACGTAACCTCGTTTCTATCTAGTCTCAAAAGGCGCAAAGCAATTCAGCAACCCTCAATTATTAGTTCATTCGTTTGTTACCCGTAACATTTGCAAGTCATGACGTAGTATCAGTCCTTTTTGGGTCGATCCAACACGCCTCAATTCGGAACCTGAATACGGGAATTCACAATTGTTATCTTTTGTTTCGTTATTGTAATGTAATGTTTATTGGATTTTGTATTTTATTTGTTTTTGGATGTTGATATTACTACGTATTTCGAATTTATAATACAATTAATATTAGCCTAGTATAAAAAAAAAACAATTGTTAAATACAGTCGTCATCGGATAACTGTTTTGCACCCATTAGCCTAAATTTGGGATTAATATCAGAAACCTTTGTAGCTCTTCTTTATTTTATATGCGCTGGGTAAGTGCACCATTCTGGTTTCCTTATGTGACCTTTCTCCTTTAAAATATTATATGAAATAGTAATATTTACTCATGATGATCTAATTCCTTTTAACCAGATACTATAAGTGAAGACTTTTGCAATTGGCATTAAAGTACACCATTGTTACTTTTTAATTGGTTAAAGATGTCGGTCATCCGTATAATAAAATAAATGAATAAATATAAATTCTAAAAGCTCGAGTGCGTAATTTGAGATCCAACTTGAGACCTATATTTCACCAAACTAGCATTTCCATCAAGCTATGAGTAAGTACTTTCAAAGAGTAATTTTACGTAAAATATTTATTATAATAAAAATATTTTTAAATCATATTTTTTGACTCAAGATTTAATTCAAGATAGAATTATAGGTATGCCTAATTGTTATTTACTTTTACTAGATTTTATTTTAATTAATGTTTACAGTAATGTTTCACACAGTATAAAAAACTAATTAACTTCAACTGAATATAAAATAAAAAACGTAAAACGTTTTGTAGTAAAAAGTCTTTCAGATATTTCCCTAGTTTATTTTATAACCATTCACTAATTAAAAATGTAATAATATTCCACAGTATTTAATTCTATAAATTATTTCAAAAATAAATGCATTCTTATAACTTAAATTACATAAAATTATATCGTAAACTTTTCGAGCACTAATAATGTTCTGTTATACTTAGGAAGACACATTATATTTTTTTATCTAATCTATACTTTTACGACTATACCTAAATCATTCCTCAATCACTAACAAGGGAGCAGGGGACACCTATACCATGCAAACACAAAATCAACTACAATTCAAAATACAAAAGCTACAGGTGACAGACTTACCCTGAAACAAAGATTCGCACGTACACCTTATTTTGAAGGAATACTTTGTAACTTTCTAAACACACATAGACATGCTTCGCTACTTCAACTAATGCTTACATATAACACCGTGTGGTTATACTTCAAAATTCGTTCGCTTATCGCTCGGTGCGAAAGCGTATGAAGGTTGAAACTGGCGCCAAGGTACTGGTGGAAATTGCTACGGCGAAGTTGCCTCTACTCTACTGCGCATGTACACTTCATTTAATAAAGTTGCAGTACGTACAGATTTTGGCAACTTTGAATGTATGGAAAACTTTTTTGGAATATGAACAGTTACTGGTGTTGGAGTTTCACATCCTAGATCATAATTTTAGGAGTCTAGCTGTAATAAAGGTTTGTTGGTTTATGAAATTATATTTTTGTTTTGATTGTTTTATTTTCTTAATATTTATTAACCGTCAATATCCACAATTTTTATACTAAAGTGTAAACAAGGGATAAAGTGTGTACCTGGAGATAAATTATCATTTACATCCTTTTTCTTTTTTATTTCTTCTTTCCTGCCAGCCCGAGCTTGCTTCTTGGTTTACTTTGTACTCTCATCTATTTTATTACCAATATACAATGTCTATAATTATATTTAATGAGTGAAATAGTGGAATAATTATTATATAATTATAATTAAATATTCATATCCTAAGCGCAACTATTTTCGCCCACGCGATGAATAAAGCATTTTATTTTATTTATTTTTATTGGTACCCACCACAACTACATTCAGATAAAGAGCGAATTCAATATGAGTGTGTCTATGAGTTGAAATGATCATTTACCATCAAACATACACTTAATCTATCACAGTTTACTATAAAAAAAAAATACAAATAATGAAAGGGGAAGGGATATAATGGACCGATATTAATCTGAAAGTCCTTACTATACTTCGTTCATCCGTTTATTTTACCTTTGACAACTCGATTACTAATCAATTAGTATGTTACTAATGGATTACAGATTAAAATTTTTATAGTAATCGACATAATTTATGCAGAGGTTGGGGTCAGTTTAACAAATTAATAAATTATATTATTTTTCCTCTACTTTTTTTAATTGTCTTGCTCAGGCTTTTAAATTGCTATATTTTACGTATTAATCTAAACCATTTATATAAACGTACTTATTTATTAATGGACATCATCAATAAATCGTAAAATACTTGTGTATGTGAAATTATAATATTTAATTACACTGCCACATTTTATTAAAAGGAAAAAAGAATGAATAATCTTCTTTAAACAATCTGTGAACCCAATAAATATCAGAGTTAAAGAGCAGGTCGCTTGTAGCAAAAATAAGTCAATAGAAAATTTTCTTGCCTCTAACACTACATTAATGCATTTTCAACTGGACCTTTATTTACATTCAAAATATTGGAATCGGGATATGGGACGGGTCTAACTTGGTAATGGGATTTGCAAAGTAAAGATGGTGGATGGTATAAGCATATGGAAATTGCAGACGAAGTAAAACAAATGGGAGCAGATTTTAGATGGACAATACAAACACACATTTTAGAAGGAACTTGATTCCTCCGGGAAGACTTTTAAACAACCAATTTAAACAGCGTTTACATTGTTAATGCATCGTGGTTAATTCAGTTCAGAGTTTAATGCGTGGGTTAGAATATGAAACAGCTTCTACCGTGTATTTTATGATTGTTAAAGTTTGGTAAATAATGATAATTGTTATGAACGGCTATTTGCATTATGTTAAAGTTTATACTTCTGAGCCAATGGAAGTATGTATTTCCCTATGTTTAAATTTGCAAATTATTTTATATATAACGGAAAATAATAAAAAGAATATATATTTTGAGAAACAGCAAATTGGTTGAAAAATAAAGCTTATTTGAAACATTGTTACTAGCATTGTGGGGGTGTGGTGCGGTTATCGCGCTATCTTTTTCGCACGTGTGCAGCATTACGTTCGGTAATACACGGTGACGTAACAGTTTGCTATTACTGTAATTCGGCCGCTACCCTCTCCACTAAATTTCAACGTTATTATAACTTATTTATTATCGTCTGGATTTTGAAAATTATTACTGCGTTCCATTTTGATAAATGTATTTAAAAAACGTAGTCATCTTTACACACACAACTACGTTTACACGTAACGATACGGAATGATCGAATCTAGTGCGTTAACATTTCATTAACCATAGTACACCAATGAATTCATATTTAGCCAGCTAATATCCAGTTACTGCCGAGGTTTAATATCATGTAAAGTCAAGGAACGACTAGCTTAACATATCAACGTTTTCATTACAGCGACGGAGGTGAATATTCAGGATAAAGTGTGCTTTGCAAGTCTAAGTGTAGTCTTATATATTAGACATATTAATATCTGTACGTAATGTGAAGTTACACTCGCTATAGTGTTTCACAACGTACCTTGTTAAGTGACTAGAAATTTTTAGCTTTACTCCTTTTCACCTTTTAGGGGTAGGTAGAAGTGTAACACGTGGTTGTTACATCTGCTGGCATGGGACCTAATATATGTGGCGATGGCGCCAGCTACATATATTAGGTCCCATGTGTGTGTGAGTGATTTACAAAATTCCAGATTCCAGTCTGATACTAAGTAGAAAAACCTAATATCATTGCTCGACTCGGGGATCGAAACCCAGGCCTCTGCCTGACAGTTGTACCGCATTACAACAATGTCATGAAGACAGTCCTACCAATATTCACTTTTAGTAAATAGTCCGTCTATTGATTCAGGACTCGTGTTGAATATTCGATAGTCGTTTTCGTCCCTTCCTTGTTTGCATTTCGTATGTGCTTTGACCGGTTTCCATATTTTATTATAATTTATTATAATTGTGTTATTTGAGCAAATTATATGTATGTGCATTATTCTTTTAAGTCAATAATAATCATTCACTAGACTTGTGGTTATATCATCAAAATTTATACTGCTTAAATGTTCCAGATTCAAAGAAAAATGAATTTTAAGTACTTTAATTTTTCTTTTTTATTATTGCTTTGAATGACGAGACGAGCTTGCCGTTCGCCCGATGGTAAGCGATACAACCGCCCATAAACAGTGGAAACACCATCTAACACCTCGAATTACAAAGTATTGTTTGATATTCCACTGCGCTCGCCACTCTGAGACATGAGATGTTAAGTCTAATTATGTCCAGTAGTTACACTGGCTACAATGTCCTTCAAAACGGAACACTACAATGACTACACACCGCTGCTTGGCGACAGAAATAGGCATTGCGGTGGTACCTACCCACGCGGACTCTTACATATGATAGACCTACCACTAGTCACCAATTTTCTGTACAGTATATTAAGACATAAATTTAGCTTATTTTATTTAGTACAGTTACAGTTAAATATATCAAATTGCAGCATAAGGAGATTAACTAGGTTCAATACTCCATATACAAGGTCATTTTGACATTGCTTTAATAAATTTAACCATGCGTGTCTTCACTTCTACTATCCTTGTGCTAAAAATCATCCACGAATAACGAATATTTTCACCAAAAATACCGGTTTTATTTTTATGATTTATTGCTAATATTATAGTTTAGTGCGAAGGCGTGTGCGTGAGTGTATTTCTGACAGTAAGTGTGATGTTGCCGCTGTGACGAATTGTCTTGAGCAGTAGTGGCATTAGTGCATGTAAAATTAAAATTACTTTTTATTTAAATTTATTTTATTCGAAATTTACCCATCTTTTGTTTTACATGTACGATTCGAGTAAGTTACTGTAAACTGTTATTTTCAAGAAGATAAGTTTTAAGTTACATTTATTAACGCAATGTCAAAATGATTGAATATTTTAATAAGTTTTTATGCGTCATTTAATGCCTATGGTATATATGGTATGGTATACCATAAAATACAGATAAGGACGAAGATAACGTGGTCTCACGAAAAACTAAAAATCCTGGTCATTATTTATTTTATTTAAACGTCAAATATTTCACTTTCATTTCGATCATATTATTCTTTATAATAAAACTTTGTGTAAAAGGTATCTAAATAGAGAAATGTCTGTGTTGCCTAATTACGGATAATTGAGGAAACAGTAAAGTTTATCACTTTTGAGGGCGTCAGAAATAGCTTTACTATAATAGAGAAGTTAGATATTTTATGACACACTCGATAACAAAACTTCGTCCCAAGTTGCGAAGTCGACCAACGCCTTGTAAGAAGTTCCAACTCTTACTTACGATAATTATATTCGATTACAACTTTACGTTTAGATAAAGTAAATCTGATCTTATAAAAAACAAGAAATTAAAGGGTTTTATTTCCCGACTTTATGTACTCTATTACTCTTCATTTTACAACTTTTTTTAATATTTTTATATACCTTAAAACATCAATGCATATAAAAATCTCTTTCGGCCTCTACGGCTTTAACAAGGTTGTGCGGAATGGTGACGTCACCAAATGTTGCTCGGCGCAACATATATCTACTACCACATTATCAGGCTTATTGGCAACCATAGTCCTGTCTGGGATGATAGATGGATCCCAGTAGAGCATCCCACGATCATTTTCGAAAATTGGGCGTGCTGTTTTATAATTATTAAATTTTAAAACTTAAAGATATTTAAGTTTCCCTGTGGTCTAGTTTCTGCACACATGCAATTTTATTTCAATGTTTTTAAATTAAATATTAAATACGGTATAACAAATATTCATAACATATAGTTCGACTGCTTCGGTGGCGTAGTTGTACTTTATGCGCGGTAGCGCAGCGCTCTGAAGTCGTGGGTTCGAATCCCGGGTAGGGCAAAATAACATATAGGTTTTACTGTTCGGTATCAGCCCTGAGCCTGAATTTGTGCCCGATATGGCGATAGGCTCGCTCCCTATTACATCAACATACTTGGCGAAAAGTGGGTGGCCTGGTATATACCTCTTCGGGAATGAATGCGTGATGTTGTATGTGTGCGTGTATTTCATTTTATATATTAGCATAATGCACTCCTCTGCGGTCACTTATAAGTAAGCTACTGTCTTGTCTTATATTAAAAGTAAAAAATACAGCCATATGATGTTGCGTCGATAGCCTAGTTGGGTGTAGAACGGACTACTGAGACGAATACACGCAGGTTCAAAACCTAAGGGCACGTACCTCTGACTTTTCTAAAATTATTTGTGTATTCTTTGTAAATTATCGCTTGCTTTAATGGTGAAGGAAAACACCGTGCGGAAACCTGCATACCTAAGAAGTTGCCAATAAAATTTTGAAGGTGTGAAGTCTACCAATCCGCACTAGGCCAGCGTGGAGGACAAAGGCCTTATCCCTCTTAGTAGTAGAGAGCCCATGCCCAGCAGTAGGACAGTATATATTACAGGTCTGAGGATGATGATGATATCATGTATCCATCGTCATTTATCATGTCATTTTCTTAATTTATTAAGTACACCATAATGTTTTAAAGTGTATACGTATAGCATAATACACTCCGCTGGATTAATAAGGTGCGCAAATAAATAAAACAAAATACGATAATATTTTCAGTACTAACAATACGAAGAACTTCGTT